>NC_066363.1:27442500-27742500 GCF_013377495.2 Cygnus atratus | reverse complement strand
CACCCAAGAAGCAGTACCTGTTGTGCTTATGTGTGCAGGAAGAAGGAAACTGCAGCTCTGTATAGGCCACAAGGAAGCTCCTTGTATTGCAGCACTGGAAAGAAACCTGGGGTCTGACATTCCCAGATAATTCTCTGCCTCCTTAGCACACTGTCTAAGCACCACAGAAAGACTGCAGCTTTTACCACTGGAAAAGGAGGGCAACTTACAGCAGGAATGTCAACAGGCTTAGGTAACACAGTGCCACAATACACAGCCATGGCTATAACCTAAACAGTGTGCTCAGAGGGGTAATTACGTGAATCTACTCTGTTAGATCCTTAACAGGATCCTGTTAAATCCTTATTCAGTTTCATCTATGCGATTTTTTTTTCTCTGATACTGAAATGCCTCCATAAAATAAAAGTATTTATTAAATATCTATCCAAAATTCGATAATGATATTGTCTGGAAAGACTTATCATCTACCATTTTAAAGTAAACAGAAATACAGACTTCTGAAGTATGTGCATTGCTGTCAGAAGAACACAAGAACAAGACAGAAAATCAAGAAAAAGAGAATGATCTGTGTTTAGAGAAGCAAGCAAGCAGAAGACTTTGGAGTCAATTCCTTAATCTGCCACTGACTGTCTTTACGTCTTTATGTCCTTAGAAACACCAAATAGCATTTCTTTATATTTGTTGGTCTTTTCTGAGGGGTTAATAATGTCTTCTCCCTATCTCACAACATTATTTCACAAATAATCCGTGTGAGACTGAAGCACTTGGATACAAAGTCAAAGAAATAAAACAATTAACTGTCCATTCTAAACTTCTCCCTCAACTCCCTTTCTACTGGAAAATAATAATAATAATAATAATAATAATAATAATAATAATAATAATACAAACGCCTATGAAAAGCATAGTCTATGAAAGAGCATTCAATGTAGACTCAACACCATATTACTCTTATGGGTTCCTCTTTTCACTGCCATAACTCCTAACTTTTCATTTACGTCTGTCCAAACCCCACACTGCACGGCTGCACAAAGCATAACCACTCAGTGATCAAGATCTTTTGAACCAGCTTCAACATTTCTGTTTCACACAACTGACTATACCAGCATTGAAGCTTTTCAGATTGTTTTGGTCTCAAATTCCTCTTCTACATTTTTGCTTCTTTTCTTTCTTTTTTCTCCTCCCACCTTTATATTCCATTTCTGATCCTGAACTATATTCAGATACCTCTTGCAATTCAGGCTTCTCAGTCCTCTCCTAATTGGAAAAAGCCTCCTGGGAGGATGACTTTCTAGCATTTTAACATCTTATGATATTGCTGTGATCTTTTCTGTATAAGAGCTGCCAGACACAAATGATTCATGTTGAGTTTGCCAAATGAGATGACTCATGGGAATGGACAATGATCTGCAGATGGACCATTTTGTCTCATTCTACCCCATGCATGTGCGGATATATCACCATTTAGTTAACTGTCATTTTGTGTGGGTGGCAGGAGTTATTTATAACAATTTTATACATTCAAACTAGGAAATAATCCTCCTATTTTCAAAACCGTTGTGTCTCAGAGATTACATATCCTCAAAGCCATATTAAATCCTTGTGTAGGGTATAAAGGCTTTTTCTAATTAATTCAATTTGGTTATGCAGATTTGGTTCTGTCTACGTAATTTTTTCACATAGCATTTTAATATTACCTCTTTTACAAAGAGATTAGACAAGAAATTAAAATAAAATCTGTGTGAAAAATAGGATGGCACCAGTCTTGCTTTAACCCTAACAACTACTTCCTCTGTAAGCTAACAGGTGCTGAGCACACTAAAGTTCTTAAGTTGAAATGTGACTGTATAAATCATGCAAAACAATTCAAAGTTTCTAGACATCAAGAGGCTTGCAGACTTGAGGTGTGATTGAAGAGTAATAATGTACTTTTGTCAGTGAGTTAGCCTGGGTCTGAAAAATAGACTAGCTGATTGAAGGACTTGACCTAACGATCTCATTCTTTTATCACTACTCTGTCCTTGTTTCCAGTCCACTCTAGATCTTTGTTCTCCAGTTCTTACTGGATGAAATTTTTCCCTCAACCCCACTTATGTAAATGTATTTCACTGAGCCTGTCAGTTTTGGTGAGATCTCTTTTTACAGTACTTTACTATGTTCAGCTGACATGACAAAGCTAGCTATAAGTAACACAAATGCCTTTGGCACAGAGATGACAGGGAAAATTCCAGATGAGCTAGATAAAAAAATGTTTGACTTAGATAACAAATCTTTAAGCAAGTTTAGACAAGATTCCAGGAAAGAAAATATGTCTCAAAAACTGAGAATTAAAAAATTGGCTAAATATGTCTATTTAGATTTATCTTGATTTTGTTATCTGATAGAAAGTTTCATGTGCTTTAGATGTCTCAGATCAATCCAGTATAGAAATAATTCTTATGGGATTGGTAGGATTTTTCACGGACTCTATCAATTATTTTACAAATAGACACTGTTATTATTTAAAATCTGTGCTAAAGGAACAACTGAGATTCCTGTTTATGACCTAGACCATGTTGTACTCGCCTTGTGAGAGATCTTGTGTGAGACCCTCACACCTGGGGAAAAAATTAAATTAAATTAAATTAAATTAAATTAAAATTAAATTAAATTAAAATAATATAATATAAAATTAAATTAAATTAAATTAAATTAAAAAAACACAATGCTTTATTTCAGAAAACCAGCAAACATTCTGTATATTTACAGGGCAGGTAAAGAAGAATTAGTATCCAAATCAAAACTATAAATAAAAGCTAATTTTAATGAACCAAAATACAATACACCTTTTACCTTTTGTAAATTAGTCTATCCATAGTTGTTGGCTTTGTTATCAGAACAGAAGGCTATTCTGATTTTCACAAAATATATGTGAATGGCTTTATAATAATGTGCATGTGATTCTAGATTTCAGTGTTCTTGCAGAAAATGTAGGCTTGATTTTAAATGATTAACAGGAAAGTTAGTGAAGACACACGATTTAATTTAGATATAACTGAAAATGGCTTCTAAGTATTATTATTTATTGTTTCTAGGGATTTAATCAAAGTTTCCCCATGAAGCCTAATATTTGAAACCAATTTACAACTTACTAGCTCTTTTAAAATAAAATTAGTCAGCAGAAGACCCATTTTTATGTTTTTTTTTTTTTTAGCTGAGAGGGGGATTTTTTTAAGGGAAAATTCATCCAATACCAAAAAGGTTTGCGAAAGTTCTGCATTCGCTATTTATGCCCTGTGTTCATGATAAAAGCGAAACTCTCAATGGTGCTTGCTCAGGAGGCTTTAACCCAATTAAAAAGCCCTTGACAAAACAGGCTACTGCATTTCAGATTCAGTTAGCCTCAGGAGAAAACATCAGGGGTAGGGACAGGACGACATGGTCAATTAACACAACTCCAAATGTGTTAGCCTGGATCTAGAATGACTAAACTCAAGTGAACTAACACAATTAAACAGCAGAGACTCTTTTCAAATTCTTCCCAAAGACTAAGAAGATGACCTACTGCCCAGCAGATCTTTTCAAGGAAGACAACATAAAAGCTCCATCTCATTTTTATCCATTTATTCAAGTCAAATCTGAAATCAGTTCTTCAGTGCTGCACTAATCCATTGAATCTCATGTTTCTTTTGCATAACTTTTTATTATTCACATTCTTTATATATGTAGTGAAATGTAATGCCTGTCCTGATCTCTTCAACAGGCTAGCATTGTACAGAAACCATACAACTCTTATGGTGTTGCTAGACACCTGTTATAATGAAACTTATTATAATGAAAAAAAGGAAAGAAAGGATTTTGGCTTAAGTTCTCTTTTTCCTTAAATCATGTTTAATACCTGTCTTGTTTTCAGTCCTCCAAAATAAATACAGAAGACATGTATGTGCCTCTTTACTCTTTGAGGCCAAATTAGCCAACCTCTGTTAATCTACCGTAAGGCAAACTTTTAATATATTTGCTCATACTGTCTTCTCTGTACCTTTTCCAATATGATTTTATCTTTCACAAACATGAAGAATTTAAATGGTATTCTTTGATTAGAGATGTTGATTCTTCTATGAGGTTTTCTGCATTAAACAACTTCACTAATATTCTTAACTACTCAAAGTTCAGCCTATGCAAGTCAAAACTTCTGAATTTTATCCAGTCTTCATCTATATTCACAAACCTCAATAAAGTTCATTTCAATCTTTTCCTGTTTTCTGTTTTCCTTTGTCTTTATTCTTTTATTATTCTTTATTATTCTTCTTTATTATTATTCCATATATGACTATATAATAGTCTTTATAATTATTATTCTTTATTCTTCTATTTTCTTTATTTCTTTAAAATAGTCTGAAAATCTTTTATAAAACATACTACCAAGACTGTACCAACAAGTCAGTAGTTTTTTTCATAACTATGGTGGAAATATATTTTCAATTGTCTAGCCAATTTTTATGGATTTATTTTATTCTTGGAACTGAAAATTTTCTTGTATTGTTGTACAAAACACACTTTCTCTATCTCTCAGCAATTCAGACCTGGATTCAGCCTTTTTCTGTGTTTTTTCCCGTATTTGAGCTATGGATACAAGAGAGTTTTTGCAGATGGAGACTCCTCTGAATGTCAGGCTCCTCTGAGACTTTTGTCCAGATTGTTTCCAGAAAAGAGTGTGCTCCTTTAAAATTATAAATCATAAAAGCATTTTTGTTTATCTTTCTGTTATTATTGAATCATCTTCTTTCAATAACTCTCCTAAAATGTCTCCATTATTTACCAAAAATAAATAACGTGCCACTTTATTGGTTTTGTTATTACTTGGTTAAGAAATCTGTTATATCACACACAAAAGTGAGTGGGTCCTACTACCATTATCAGCACTTATTCTACACTCTATAACTGGAAAGTTAACCTTTCCTAATGTTCCCATTGAAGGTTCTACCTTTAGTCTAATTTGGACTATTCTTTGTAGGTACTTTACTCTTCGCTATCTGAAGATACACCCAACCATCTGATTAAAAGTCATAACTCACTTTGAAAGTTTCTTTGACCACAATTTCACTGAAATTCTAGATTTCCAAATACAAGTGTAATATTTTTTTAAAAGGTATTCACAGACCAAAGAAGCAACAATAACTTAATATCCTTTGAATGGTAAAGCCTCATACCTTGTACAATTTGAAGAATCAGCCTCAGCAAATTTCAAATGTGAAAAGAGTGACCAACACAAGAACTGCATTAAACAGTGGGTTTGCACAATATGATACTGGTGATGTCAAAAACAAAGTTGCCCCATGTAACACAAGGGTAGAATAATGCAGATGGAAAGAGACATAAATGCAAGTACACTTTTATAGCATTAGGTAAATGTTATAACTTGTACTGGATGTTAATACACAGCAGCTTTACAGGGATTCATTTAGTCAGGTGTTTTATCAACCTATTAAGTGCAAAAAAACTGTAACTGCCCAGTACTTGAGAGGAAACACCTTTCGCACTGCTGAAATCTGGCACCTCTGGATTGACACAGAGCATTTTTACGTGTTTGCTTGTTTACATACTGAAATGAAATGAACTGTCTAGACAGACAGACACACACACACACAAAAAAAAAAAAAAGAAAAAGAAAAAAAAGCCAAAACTTCCAAATTATTTGTAACTACCAAGCTATGTGTGTGTGGCCAGCCATAAAGCTGTTGAACTTCTTCACCTTCAGTTTTTCTTCTCCCTGCCTTGTTGCTTATTGCATTCATTACGATCCATCTCAGAGCTGATCCTGACCTCTTCAAGACAGAGACTGTTTTCTCTGTGTATTTTCTACAAAGTGAAAATTATTTCGGACATCAAATAATTTGTTTCAAATAATACTTGAAAGAACTATGAATTGATTTGGATAATCAGCTTGTCTCTTAGTGGATCGGAAAGGAATAGCTACATTTGTTGAATTATCATTTTAGATTAAAATCTGAAAAGATTTGACTAGGAATCTGATGTACTCAAGTAGTTTGCAATTTGTCTTGCAATGCTCCTGGAGAAGTCTCATAAAGGAACTGTGGTGAATGCTGCCTCTTGCATCTAAAGGGTTTCCAACACAGAGGCTGTAGGTCTTTAAAGACCTGCGATGGTTGTCATCTCTTCAGGTATGGATTTCACCTCTTTCCAATGACTCAGAATAATATTATAATGATCTCTTTGTTGTTTCTCTATGGCAATCATAGCTGTCAGTCATGCTACTCTTTGTAATTTCATGGTTTTCATGACGATAAGTAGCAATAAAACAACGAATTCTCCATTATAACCAACCTAAACTTCTCCCGCAACTCTCTTTTCACTGAAAATAAATAAATAAATAAATAAATAAATTTTAGTAGTATTTGACCTTTCACTTTCATCTTTCAGCACAGTACATCCAATGTAATTATGGAGATGATATGTAATCTCTTAGCAATCAGGCATACTTAGACTCTACAATAACAAATGATTTTTTTAGTCAGATAATATTAAATGTTTTAACAGGTTTCTCTAAAAAAATGTCATGACTATTCATGAAAATTCAGTTTACTGTCATTAAAGGAACTGGGTTTGTTCAGCCTGGAAAAGAGATAGCTTCAGGGGTAACCTGAATACCAGAACCTACAAGGAAGGCATCATGGAGGGCTTGTTGTTTCAATAAGTTGAAGCAAAAGAAGTTCAGCCTGGATGAAAAGGTTTTTTTACCATGAGGAAAGCTAAGTAACTGAGTAGTTTGCCCAGAGATGTTGGTCAGTCTCTGTCTTTGAAAATTTCATTATCTGACTGGATAATGTCCTAAATATCCTGGACTAACTTCATAGCTAACAAAGAGCAAGACTCTTTCCATCCCAAATTTTCTAATGATCCTCTAATCCTATGAGTAACACAAGCAGGGAAAAAGATATTGAACTATTCATGTGGTTGTATTGCACTCATAATTCCATGTAGATGCATTGAACACATATTCCTCTTTTCATCCGTGGAGAAACATCACTGACAGTATATGTGAACCAATGAAATTCTTATTCTGCTGACTGAATATCTTGTACAATACCTAATATAGTAGAGGGCCAGGGATCAGGGAGTTTAAGTGCTCAAGTGGCACAGGTAGATATAGATATATAGATATCTATATAGATATAGATATAGAGATATTAAGCATACTTTACCAAGGTATTTAAATATTTTTGGTTATTTACAATAATATAGGACATTTAATCGTTGTAAATGTACTACCAATCAAAGAGAATTTCACTGTGTGTTTACACATATTTCCTTGTGCTCTACACATGCACCAACACACAGCATATGACATACAGAAAACAATTAAAGCAACCGTCTCATAACCTATAACATAGTGACTTGTCAGGATGCAGCCACAGGGATTTTAACATGAACGTACAGCTAGAACTACTCATAAATATAAATTTCAACCTTTCAATGGCTGCATTAGAGAGATTTAGAATAAACAGTATCTGCAGAAAGTGTCAGTACTGTTGAAAGTTATTTCGTAAACCTGCTTATCACTTCTTAGCACGGTGCAGAGGAAAACCTCTTCACCCTCTTCCTTATGTTCACTTATCCAAGTATCCATGTTTTAGTGAAGAAAGAGATGTCACCCCTTGTGTGTGAGCATGTGTGAATAATTTCTGTAGGTATCTATGTTACTATCTAGTTACTGGAGAAACAGTAACTGGAAACCAACAGGCTGAAGAGATTAAAAGGGTGTATGGAGAGGTAACGTGACAGTCTCTCAAGAACTGGTATGCTTCAGTGACCAGAGGTCCTGTTGAATCTATACAAACTTAGAAACCAAGAACACCAAGGACTGGCCAAATCTACAAGACCAGCAGCACACACTGGCATTATCAACAGATTGTGTATCTTGGAACATATTCCTGAATTTGATGGCTGCAAAGACTATAGAACTGTGCACATACCTCATAAAAGAAGGGACTCATAAAGGGACTTTCCAAACACCTACCTAGAAGTCACCAATGTAAGAGATTTTAAAATTTTTAAATGGATTGATCTTGGAAATCTAGCCCAGATGAAAAAGTAGCAGGTGACTAAACTTAATGGAATGGAATGATTTCAAATAAAGGCGATGTGAAATATAAATATCTTGATTCCACTGTGATTGGTAATGCCCAAGGACACATTTGTGGAAACATTTTTGGTCCAGCTTTTCTTCACAGGTCTATTAAGATTAATCAATTACACAAAGAAGGAAAACATTTTTCAACATCTTTAAAAATTGAATATGTCATTTTATGTTGTCCTAGATGTCTCAATTTACTTACTGTTTCCATAAACAAGAGATGACATCTCTTGTCACTTAGAGACAAATTATAACTTTTAAGGTGCAAGATATGCACAAATTGCCATTTTGTTTTACTCTATGATTTTTATATTATTGCTTTGATTTGTAATGTACTGCAATTTCATTTGCAGTTTGTACTATCTTTCTAGGGAGATCAATTAAAGATAACCGGACAAATTCTTGATTATATTCAGGGAGTCAATTTTAATATTACTTACATAAGGGGATTGTAATCTTATCAAAGATGTAATCTCTCCAGTTCTTTCGTTTACTGGGAGGTTTAGCACTGTAATTCAAACCAATGTGATATGGAATATGAGCAAAGTCCAATTTATCAGTGTTCAATGATATAAACTGAATAAATAACAGTGCAATGAAGAAAAATCAAAGCTACCAAAAAAAGATTTCCCTTAAGTTTTCCAGAAATACAACGACATTTCTGAGAGTATGTTCTGAGGCAGTACATCCCAAAGCCAAAGCAGAGAGTGAGAGAGGAATCAAAATAATACCGGTTTCAGACAGAGGAATATACAATAGCCTGTTAGATTCAGAATGACTTTATGTTGTCTTTATACTCAAAAGACAGAATGACATCCTTGAAAGAGCAGAACAATAAAGTAGCTTGACTTCACTAACTGCACCCTTCACTGAACATGGAAATGTCAGGTACTTGCCTTTTGTATAGCACTTCATGAATGGTCAACATCAATAACTCCCAGCACTGGCCACAATGTGGATAAGACCCTCACCTTACTGAAAGTCAGGCCTCTTATCTAATGTATAATTTTAGATGTATACCTTGAGACTTTCACTGAGTGTAAGACCTAGTTCAGCTTGTGTGAATTTAAAAATAAATAAATAAATGAATAAATAGTTAATTATTTGGATTTGATTTGTGGCTGGATGACTGGGCAGGGAGTGAAATAACAGCATTTTCTGTGCCTTTGGCTACGTTTTTGTAAGAGAGTAAGTGACTTTGCCCTTGCAATAAAGAAGCCTGTTGATGTCCTGGGCAGTATTGCCAGCAGGCCGATTGACCTGATCCTTCCCCTCTACTAAGCACTGGTGAGGCCATACCTGGAGTGCTGTGTCCAGTTCTAAGCTCCCCAATACAAAGTAGATATGGAGCTACAGGGGTCCACTGAAAGACCACAGAGATGATTAAGGGCACTAAGGCATCCCTGTGGAGGGACTGTTTGGGCTATTCAGCCTAGAGAAGAGAAGGCTCAGGATGAGTTCATCAGTGCATATAAATACCTGTAGGGAGGCTGTGGAGAAGGTGGAACCAGGTTCTTTTCAGTGCTGCCCAGTGACAAGACAAGAAGCAATGGGCACAAACTGAAACACAAGATGTTCCATCTGAACATAAGGAAAAAAGTATTTTTACATTACGGGTGACCAAGAACTGGCAGAGGTTGTCCAGAGAAGTTGTGAATTCTATATTCATAGAGATATTCAGAATTTGCCTGGACCTGGTCCTACATAACCTACTGTAGGTGGCCCTTCTTCAACAGAGGGGTTAGGCAAGATGACCTCCAGGATTCCCTTCTAACCTCAATCGTTCTGTGATTCTAAGTCTGTGACTTAGGTATCTCACATCTATTTTGGAAAGTAACTGAAACATATAAGGGCTTTCAAGACCAGTTTTGGCAAATATGGGACTTGTGAAACCAGGGAAGTGGGAAGAATGGCATAGTGAGAGTCACAAGGAAGTGAACTCACAGAATCACAGAATGGACAACGTTGGAAGGGACCTCTGAAGATCATCTAGTCCAAAATCCCTGCCGAGCAGTATCACCTAGAGCACACTGCCTGGGTTGACATCCAGGTGGATTTGAATATCTCCAGAGAAGGAGATTCCACAGCCTCTGTAGGTAACCTGTGCCAGTGCTCTGTCACTCTCACAGTAAAAAAGTGCCCTCTCATATTCAGTTGGAACCTCCTGTGCTTCAGTTTGTGCCCATTGCCTCTCATCCTGTCACTGGGCACAGCTGAAAAGAGACCGGCTCCATCTTCTCGACACCCTCCCCTCATACATTTATACACATTGATGAGTTCTCCCCTCATTCTTCTCTTTTCCAGGCTAAACAGGCCCAGTTCTCTCAGCCTGTCCTCGTACAACAGGTGCTCCAGTCCTCTAATCATCTTAGTAGCCCTCCTCTTAACTTGCTCCAGTAGTTCTATGTCCCTCTTGTACTGAATACTGTTACTCACAGGTCAGTAACACCATACTTTGGTGGGCCTGCAGTGCTTGAGTTCAGTTGCATTCCAGCTGACAGGTGTAAGTTGGCCTCTTGGAACCTCATAAGGTTACGAGGTCTGTGTTCATTGAGAACAGCTTCTGTGAGCTGCAATGATCTGAAAGCCAAGTGGCGCTGCAGGCCACAGGCAACTTCATACTTACCCCAAAAGGAATCCGAAGTGCCTCCTAAGAGCATATTCCTCTGTGGCAGCATAAGATTTTATATAAATATTTGGGCACAATTTTAAAAGGATTTTGGACATCTTTTAATTGATCAGACATACTTCCACTGGTTCTAGGTAGAATAGTGCCTTGTGAAATGCTCAAATTTGAATAAGCTGCTATATAGGCCTTCTTTATTCATCACATAGAGGTCATGGGAAGACCAGGAGCAGGGAGTGGAAGGACTAAGAAGCTGAATCTGGTAGCACCCAGACAGATAGCTTGTGCCACTGTGGATCCCAGACGAAGTCAGTCTTCTCAATCTCTCTTCCCATGTTCAATACCTCTTTAAGAAAAAGCTGGTGCCACTTTGTTGTTTGTGTAGATGTTCCAGGTTTTGGAGACTTTAGTCGGGCTCTCCAGCTACAGAGTTTACAGGACGGCAAGCATTAGGCGCTTTATACGATTATATATCACTCACAAACTAGACATTCCTGGCTTCTACAGCAGTCCATCTCCAAAGCTTTAAGGCTGGAGCTAGTGCTCTGAGCAGCCCAGCAGGGAAAGTTGCAGCAGCACTTTGGTTGCTTTGATGAAGCCAGTTGCAAGGGACTATACACGTAACTGAATTAGACACCTGGGAGATTAGGTTGTAGTTATAGCTGAGAAAGCAACAGCAGTGCCAATACAATGAATCTAAGCAACAATCTGTTGTTCAGGAAGTCTGAATTTTTTTGAAGGCCCTAGGAAAATGGCTCATGGAGACTGAGGGCTACAGCTACACAAACATTACTTGTGATAGGATGTTTCATAGAGGTACTATGCCAGGTCTTGAGGTAGTCACATGGGTTCACGTCCACGCTAGTAAGTGTATCTTCCCTCTCAGAATGTGATGTTTACCTGAACTAAGAACCCCACTGAGACTGGCATAGCTGCTTCTAATAGGAAAGAGAGAGATCTTTTTTGCTCACAGCTGTTCAAAACCCCTATGTCTCTCAGGAACTTATGAAAATTGGACATTAGGTTCCCAAGTCATTTCATAGTGGATTCTAACTCATCATTCCCAATTTCTAGAACAAAAATAATAATTATTCGACCAGCAAGGAACACGTGGCACTGTCAGCTAGTGCATTCACTAACTTATGTTCCTGTGAGACGTGTCTCACAACAAGACTTCAGGTCTCTCGCTTCCCCAAGCTGCAAATCCAGAAATATTTTTTTAAAGAGTTTTGCAAAATGGTTCCAAAACAATCTCATTAGATATTGTGGAATTACCTTCTGATACTTGCATGTGTTCTTCCTGCTTGTAGGAAAATCATGAGATGCTACCACCCAATATAAGATTTTAAAGTTGTAACAGTACTTCAGAAAAAAAATATATGTATATATATATTTCTAAATTACAGTAAAAACTAATTTTGCTTAATGTTCTCCATTTAGAAAATCTGACATGGTTTAAATTAGTCTTGAAGTAATACTAAATGCCCCATATTTATTTAGTAGTTTTAAATAAAATTTGCCACCCAGCAGGGCTAGCTGCAAAACATAAGGCTTACTGGCATTTTTTTTCTTCCTAAAATGAGATTTGTAATTCAATTATATACTCATAGGGGGATAAAATGGTGTATGTTCCAGGCTGCAGCCCCTGTTGTCCACATGTGCATTCTCAGATCAAACAGATCTAATAACTCCTTGTTAAAGTCATCATTTCCCATTAGATGAGCAACTGTGGCTGGTAAAAGGTAATAGTTACAGTGTGTTACACGATTAACACAGTGTGAAATGAACTGAAATATATTTTCTAAAGATGATTTTCAATGGAAATGGAGTATTTAGACTCTATGTATCAAAAGTACAGATCCAAATGTTGGTTGTGGTGAATGTTTTTACAAAATTGACAGCATGCTTACTCACAGCAGTCTTCTACACATTACACAGCCTTCTTCTACACATTAACATTAGTATGTTGTCTAAAGCTCATCAAACATTCTTTAGGGCTATGAAAAAGAAAGCTTGCATTAGATGAAAATCACTTGAAGTTGTCTGGATATACATAAATGACAGAAATGTCTTCAGGCTTTGTAATGGTTTCTGCCACACACACACACACACAAAGTACTAAAAATTCAGATAACCACAAGGACTGAGATGTATAATAATAGCAAGTTTAGTGTAACTAAAATGAATTTTGAAAAGAAATAACACTTCTTTGGGGAAGGGAAGGGAAGGGAAGGGAAGGGAAGGGAAGGGAAGGGAAGGGAAGGGAAGGGAAGGGAAGGGAAGGGAAGGGAAGGGAAGGGAAGGGAAGGGAAGGGAAGGGAAGGGAAGGGAAGGGAAGGGAAGGGAAGGGAAGGGAAGGGAAGGGAAGATGAAAAACCATGGTTGAGCGGTTTTCTACATGATATGTGTCAAATTAACCAAGTATAACTCAAGTAGTTAGTGAACCACAATATCCAGCAGTTCACAGATGCAGAAGTTTCTTATCAATTCATGCAGAATCCATCTATCTTAATAAATAAACAGAGCAGGTCTGGTGACAGATATCTGGTCTGATGAAAAGTTCCATAATTCCTTTAATGTTGTGGAGTATTTTTCACTCTTTATTGGCTAAATGCAACTCCATGGAATTTAAGGCAATGCAACAATTTAATATCTCATCTGGGCAATGACACATTGCTGGGAAATGGCAGAATGTGCTCTGGAAGACAGTGTTTCAAGTTCTGTTCTTCAACTGCATAAATCTTTAGAACCAGCTTTCTAATGAGATTTATGGCCAGTGTCCATTGGCAAGTGGTGACTGTTATGCACCAGCTCCAAGCGTGCTCCAAGCCAGAGGAGATGAAGCTAGCTGAGATTCCCAAGTCATTTAGACAGGACTGTGTCCCTGCTGACAATTCTAGCTTCTCATACAAATTTATTGGTATGAGCCAGTATGACTAGCTTAGAGCACCAGCAAGTTTATGTCCAAGTGACAGCCTCTGACCATGAAGACAAGTCCCGCATATTGTTGTGCTCAACAGAGCAAATATCTACCCTTGAGGCAGCCTGACAGGGTCTTAGATGCTAAGAAGCACCATGTTAGCAAGGTGCAGAGATATCACTAAACTTCTCAGAAAGGAATTTCAGAAGACAGCCATATACTATGGCTGAAAGAATCAGGCTGAATCTGTAATATGGGCAGTAGAGCTTTTCAGGATCCCTTAGTGCAACAAAACTAAGTTCACCTTCCAGTATGAGTGAGATGAGGCCAACTGACAGACCAGGAAGACCTGTCACATGAAGGGGTACAGAAAATTGATGTGGAAGCCAAAAGAGAGGGTCTACCTGTACTGTGTAATGGAGCACAGTATAGAAATTCTCCATGTAGCTATTGGAATAAGATGGTGGGCTTTACCTATTTTACTATCTTGCTCTTGTGCTGCATTTCTTTCTCATTTTTGTTCTTCTGTTTTTCTCAAGTGTTGTTTTACTATATACCCCTATGTTTGTCCCTAAGGTTCTTATTTTACAAGCCTACAAGTTATCATGTTTGATAACACCAGTTTAGAGCGTCCTTATTGTACATATTTTCCCATAGCAATAGAGTGTGGCAGCACTTAGATGGTTTTGAGACACTAACCAGTATCTCTATATCTTATTTTCCTCCTCTTCCTCTCTAGTCTTCCTTTGTATCATCCATGATACTTGCTTTCAATCTTCTATATCAGTTTACCTTGTTTTTCTGACAGGGACTGTCTGTGTTTGTGGCTGACAATGGCTAAGATCACAGATCTCATTATGCAAATATTAAGTAATAAATAGTAAGCAATAAATAAAATTACATAAGAAAAATGTCAAAAAACAATAATTCAATTCTTCTTTTTGCAATGGTCTTGAAAAGACACAGAAACTTTTGTAGGAATATTTTTCTTGAAGCATCAAGACCACTTTCTTTATCTTTCTTGGGAGTAAGATAAAGAGATGTTTTGTTTTCAAGATGAAAAATATCAGCCATGAAGTAATCTACTGACTAGATCTTGCCTTTCAAAAATAAGAAAGACTGATTAAATTGTCTCTTCCATCTCATTGGGAAGATTCAGTAACGTTACTCTATAAGACACATCATTACATAGCCTGTGACATCTTTGGGTTGTGTCAGTATTCAGTAAAATCTGGACAGAAATCCACTGACTGCAATGTGAATCTTGTCACAGATTTCAGTGGGCTTGAAGTTAGGTATCACATGAATAGTGAGACTTACATTTAAGACTGCCCCAAAACTGAGTACTTCAAATCATGTCAGTGGTTTTATTTAAGCAACGAATGGCAGGAAATACAGACCAAAAAATGACACAATGGGACAACTGTAAATACTTAGAAGAGTTAAGTCCTTCAATGCTTTAAAGTGACTTTGTAACTATGACCTTTGCAGAAATGATGCAGTATAATGTTCCTGGACAGTGAAATGCTAGAGTATGATTTCTTATTCCAGAGTTGAAAATGCACACAACAGAAAATATCAATCTTAAATCAAGCAGACTGCACCCATTTGTGGATGATGTCCAGTTAAGTTACTTCAAATGATTGGCAGACAGACAGAGTTTACAGCCAAATCTCTTATAACCAGCAATTTATTTTCAGTCCACAGAACTTCCAAACTGCTCTGTGATTCAGATTGTCCACACATGATTTCTTTCAATACAAGTGCATTTGATAGTTCAAACTTACAAAGAAAAGATTGGCAATAATGATGTTCTTCAGTAGCTCTTTTGAGAAACTTCAAAACAATGACCTGTAATTGTAGATGAAGAAACATTGTGATTTCTCAGCAGAATGGCATTTCTTCAAGTGGAATAAATATCTGCAACAAAAGCCTTTATATAATTCTTTAGAGTAGTGGTGAAGGAGATGGTAGGAAGTATAAGAATCTTCATGCAGGGCATGCAAAAACAGCTACCGGTAGGAAAAGGAGACATCTATCTTCTCTCCTTGAACAGCAGGAAGCAACATGAGTGAGAAGAAATTGGATGGCTGCAAGAGTTGATTCAGTGCCACACAAAGGAGCTGTGTGGAGTTCACTGTCTCCTTCCAGTATCATAGCCCTTGGAAAGGTGAGGTTCCATTCTATACCCTACTTAGGATGATGATTAGCAAGACTAATAATAACAGAAATATAAATAATGAAATAGTGGAAGGACCCACCTCTGACAGCATGTCTGCAGGAAATGAGCCAATTTATTTGGGTCAGGCTGTGAAGCAATAAAGAATAATTGGTATTTCAGTTCTAATAGTGAGCAACACTGCAAATAAACTCTGAGGATGTTGATTAATCAGTAAATGAGGAAATGGGGGAAGACACTGTCCTCCTTTGCAGTTTAAATGGTCTTTCCTTTGTTTAATTAAGCTGTAGAGGTTAGGTTCACAGAAGCACCTTGAAGCCCATCAAGTTTGCCCTAATGACCACTGAATCCAAAATTTCACAAAATTCTTGCTTAGCCAATGTCTGGTCATACAGTCATAAGATAAGATTGAATGGTTGGAAAAAAAACAGGCCAGGAGAACAAGAAACAGAAAACTTTTTTCAGAAGCACTCTGCAGAAACTGATCCAGTGTTAAAAAAAAAAAAAAAAAAAAAAAAAAAAAATTGCTTCCCCAGTTCCAGTCCAGGCTCCGCAAATTTGTAAATACATTTTGTTTTGTTTTATTTTTTTAATAGCAAGGCTTGAACAGACTTCACTTATGCTGCAAGATTACCATACCTCCCTCCAACCCAAAAGTGTGCAACTGCATTACCTCAGTAATGTTCTTACATTTATACCTGTCACAGACTTATATTAGCACAAGAGAGTGTGTTAATGACGTGACATTGATTCATCCTGATATCTGTTATGGTGAGAACACTGGCAAAGTTTGTCTCTGCAGGCAACGAACCAAAAAGACCTGCCCATTTGTTTCCACATGAACCTACTCCATATGTTATGATAGCCACTTTGGAACCAGAGGTAAACAGAGAGCTAACAATTAACAGTAAAATAGTGTAAACAGTAGCTTTAGCTGAGTTTTGTCTTCCAAATATTTGCATTTTAAGGTTTTATAGATGAAGATCAAACTCAAGCTAAATGACCTACATTTAATGTTCAAAATTAAACAATATTTGTAAAGGTTCAAATCTTTGTTTTGATTTAAAGGTTAACTTATAATGCAAACTTGCATAGCTTCTGTTAATCATATGGTGCACATTAAAATGTAGGAGCTTGTCTAAGAATGACGTAAAAGCCATTTCCCCAGACTGGAAATTCTGGTCCAGGCAATGTTTGTATTTGTAATACATACATACTAACAGGCCAGAAATAAGGACTACTTCTAATTCATTAGGAACTGTCAGCATAAATCCCCAAAAGACTACAGATACCCTCCTTTGGAGAATTACTTCATTTGTTAATATGAGCAAGAACTAGGCCTTTATTAAGTGTAGGTAGGTCCAAGAGAGACAGTTTTCTGCCTTGACTTTACACATGAAAATCTACTTAAAGTTTAAAGTTGCTGATCTACTTTCCTCCCAAAAGAAGATAAGTGATAGAAGTATCTCATTCCCTTAACACATGCAAGTCATCTCTTCTGGTAAGTAATCTGGTGAGTTTCCTGTTTAGTGCCCAAACAATCATTTATTTAAACTTGTGTGATTGCAGTCTAAAAACTCTAAAATTGCCAGCTTGGTTATTCTGGCAATGTTAAGACCCCACCTGTACCATCTTGCAATCATTTACAGTATCATTAAAGACTATGAAGAGCTGATGTTGTAACTTTGAAAGAAAAAAAAAAAAAAGAGAGAGGGATGCATTATTGAAAACCATAATCATGTTGATAAATGGGAAGAATGGTCTGAAATCAATAACAGGAAATTCAATAGAGACGAGTGTAAAGTACTACACTTGGGGCTTGTCTACACAAGCAGGTTAGTACAGCAAGCTAAAGCATGAATTTGCAGTATACTTGCTGCTACATACTAACTTCGTGCTGACACTTGCTAAGCACTAAATACAGCACTGTGTGATACTGTTTACTCCACATGTTGCACAGAGCTGGCATTAGTGCAGGCTACAAGTATCCACAGGGGAATCTGGCAGAGAGAAGCCAGTATGCTGTAGATTTGCACCCCATCCTAATGTGATTTACCAGTGTAAATAATCCCTTAGGCAGAAAAGTCAAATGCACAAATACAAAATGTGGATTTACAGGTTAAACCACATTACCACATAAGAAAGTTATATTATAGTCAGTGTAGAAAGCACAGCAAGCAGTCAGTGACAAATGATGAAAAATAACTGTGGTTTTAGTATTACACACAACACTACTGCTAGTAAATAGACAGAAATAGAAGAGAATTTTTCATATTGTTGATAAGACTTCAGCCAGAATAGACTGGTTTCTTTGGGGTTCTAAGCTTGAAAAGGCAGGCAAGTTTTGGAGTGCTTGTAGGAATACATTCAAATACACTACAACACTGAGGAAGTATGACCTATAAGGGGAGGTTAAAAGAACTGGGACTGTTTAGAAAATCTATGACTGATAGCTAAGTCTGCTAACAGCTTTCGAAGATGTAAAAGAATGTTATAAAAATAACCTCCTGATAAGTCTTTTGATTCATGGGGATTTGGAAGGAAATAATGATGCATTTACAATGAAGGTGATTTTTAATACCAACATTTGAAAATATTGAGGTCTATCATCCTGAGGGGTACATGAGCAGGTCAACAACAGGAGCAGGAAGAAATGGGTTTATTACCTTTGTTTCTAACCTTGAGACATTCCGGTTCTACAAGAGGAAGAGGAAAAGGAAGAAGAAAAGGAAGAAGAAAAGGAAGAGGAAGAGGGAGAGGGAGAGGGAGGGGGAGAAGGAGAGGGAGAGGGAGAGGGAGGGGGAGAAGGAGAGGGAGAGGGAGAGGGAGAAGGACAAAGTAGGAGGGAGGGAGAGAATAGGAGTGGGGAGAGAGAGGGAATATGAGGTGGAAAGAGAAAGGGAGGGGGAGAGAGTAGGAGGGAGCAGGAGAGAGTAGGAGGGAGGGTAGGAGGGAGGGGAACTTGAACAAGCATTTCCCATGGGGAAAGGTCACAAGATTATATAGTTTGAGAAATACTGGCTGAGTTTTGAGCCAGATTACCTTCAGAGAATGAGGCATCAAGCACACTGGAGAGTCCTAATGTTTAGGCAAATATCTTTCAGTGTGGTCTAAGGATTCTTTAACCTTCATCTGAGCAGAAGCTCAGAATTAGCTTTGCAACTCCTTTTCATTTATCTGTTGAAATCTAAGAAACTCACACTAAAATGTAGACCCTCTAGTGGCCTGTACTTGGATCAAATATGCTTTTTGCAATTAGGTACAGGGCAGCAATATCTGTTGACTGAAACCTGACAGCAAGTTACTGGGACTCTAATTTTTTGTTTTATCGTTCACCACCCAGTAATCAGTGCCTTACCTAATCTATCTTCCTCATCTTCAGTATATGTAAAAAATAATAATAATTATAATAATAATAATAATAATAATAATAAAATGAACAAAAAACCTGACAATATCACATTTGGAATTAACAATCATAATAAATAAACAATAAGTTCATGATTATAAATTTATGTTTATTGGTGTTCTATGCACCTCCTATTTAATCAGATTTCATCTGCATTACTGAATTGGTTCTATACCAAATTTCCAACTTGCAGGTTATAATGGATCCACACATCTCATATATAGCCAACCTAAAAAAGGGAAACCTTTGAGTTGACTGCATTTCTCTTCCACAAAGACAGCAGGTGGAAAAGACCTAAAACTGGAAGATGAAGAATCAGTGTCCGCTAAGAAAAATGTGGAGAGCAGGGTTAAATTATGCTTACCCAAATATTTAACCCAAATAAATTAAAAGTTCTGTTTATTTGCAAATTTGAAATGTGAAAGTGGAAATTATGATAACAAAGTTAATTGCCTTATCTTGGCAACTAGTTATCAGATGTTTAATGACATATAAGAAAAGCAAAGGAAACGCAATATAAGGACTTTTTGAAAACATTAGTATTTGGTGGAGAATGAGAGATAGTAGAAGGAATAGAATAATCCTACAGGTTGGCATTGCAACTGTATGTTAGTCTGCTAAATAGAAACATAGAAAAATAGGAGGAAAATAAATGGAAATAGTGTGTATTTACTATAAATGGTGTGAGATTATTTTACTGATTTGTTCTACCTCCAAACAAATCAGTCTGCCTTCCAGTGGTATTTAGACTTTTAAAAGCATCATTCTATACCATAGTTCCCAGCCCTCTGAATAAAATGCCCATTTATTTTTAACGCAAACTTAAATCTTTACCTAAGGATTAATTACAAGTACCACTACGGTTTGTTAATTTGCATTTCTAAATAAGTTAATACAATCATGTCTTTAGCTCAACTTTAGTAAAATACATAACTATATCTCATCTGATCCTATGTGCAAAACAAAGTAACATGGACCACTATTTGCATGCGATCTAAAACAAGCAAAATAACTGAACAAAAGGTAGAGTAAGAAAAAACACAAGTGAAGAGGAAGGGTAATATAACAGTAGGTACACAAACGCAAAAAAAAAATAAAAATAAAAATAAATAAAAACAGGAGTGTGAACCATAAACCATTATTAATTTGACAACACAGCAGCAATCTAAAAATAGGTCTAAGTAATTTCTAAGTTCGTTGGGTGGTTCATGCACTTGTGAGGTTAAAAATGTGTTAGAAATAGGCCTAAAGAGGTAAAGCAGCAGAAAATAGCATAAGAAAGAAGCTACTTAGGCATCTGAAGACTGCTAGTTCAAAACTCAAATGGTGACTGAGAAAGAGCACTGGAAAGCAATATAACTAAGGCTTGCCATTTTTATTAGAATTAATAGCGGAGAACTCATTAGAAGTCATTTTTTTACAGTTTGAGACGTGAGAGAGACCATTGGAACTATGCACATGGAGGAATTTCTTTAAAAAATAAAAGATGAGGCCCTCTATCTTTGGGATTCTAACTGACATCCTGAATTCATTTGTAGTGTTTGACTGCAAGAGATGTTGACGAAATAAGATTTGTTCTAAAAAGATGAACAGAGTTATTTTGGAATGGTTAATGAAAGACAACTGTACAGATAATATTTATGCAAGCTAGATGGAGAAAATTCGTGTGATTCCTATGAACAAAAGAAATAAATGCTTTTAACTCAAAATGAGCAAAAGATTTATGCAGGGATCTAAATTAAATACTAGCTTAATCTGTGGGGAAAAAAGTAAAGACTTGCTTTATACTTCCAGAGAAATGTTAGAAAATTAGAAAATAATACTTCCCATGCTACAGAGAGATATTATGTAAAAAAATATTTTTCACGGTAAGAGTTTTGATCATGGCCAATACGTAAGATGTTGATATGCAGAGAAGAAAGTATTATCCCAAAATAGGGGTGGAGTTACTACTGAAAAACACTATTGATCTCTGAGAAAAATACAGTCCAAAGTTTGCAAAAAATCGAGTTCATTACTCTTGTTTTCTGAAGGACTAGAACTAACATTAAATTTCATTAACTAAAGGTTTCCATTAATTGCTTTCAAGTCATGGAAGACCCATTCAGGAATTTCCTTGTTAAAGTCTCATTGACACACAGATTGTGGCTACTGACTGCCTGCATTTTTAACCAAGGATAACTTACATGTCATTAAGAAAATAAAGACAAGTGCACTTAATATCACATACCTATATACCAGTCCCTTTCAAACAGTTATGAATGAACATCATCACACTTGGAGGGTTAAAATGAAAAACTGCTAGGTAAATGCCTTTCCTAGAGCTTTGCATTAACAATGAATTTATTATTAATAATAATAATAATAATAATAGTAATAATAATAATAATAATTTCATAGAATCAGAGAATATCCCAAGTTGGAAGGGACCCATAAGGATCATATTGTTATTATTATGACAAAGAAGAAGAAGAAGAAGAAGAAGAAGAAGAAGAAGAAGAAGAAGAAGAAGAAGAACAAACTATCATGACTTTAAGATCACCACAGTCCCTATGAGTCAAACTTTATTATTTCTGTTTTTTTCACCATCAGCAATAATTGTTCTGTAATCTAAGTGTAGGTGGCAAAATGGAACTTAGTCTGTTGTCTGTTGACAATAAAACCCACTTGATTTCATCAGGAATATTACATATGTCTTAAAACTCCTATATAGATTTCTGCTCAAAAGTGGTGTTATTAGACATTTTTCTCACTATAATTATTGAAAATATATCTCTCAAAACTAGAGAGGGACTTATCATATATCTAAACAGAATATCCCCACACATAATAGTGGGCAGAGAAACTGAGCAAAATAATGTTTTATGTATAGATTCTGTATATTTGAGGTAAAGACATACTTTATAACTTCATTTTTGAATGTTTGCATTTTTATATCATAGCTTTATTAGCACTAATTTAGTACTAGGTGTTATAAATCACTTACCTTAAACAATTTCTCACTACTGAACAAAACACAATTATGTCCCTGTGGTATAAAATATGTTTTTTGTTTGTTTTTGTTTTTGTTTTTGTTTACTTCAGCAGTGTTTAAAGTACTAACAGAAGTGAAAGATAGTTAAGTTACATCTAAAGATTCACTGGCACCAAATTGTCTCCTTGTGTTATAGCCTCAGTCTTGGCAAGGTTCAGATCTTCTTAAGGAGAACAGGGTTGGAAGGCCGAGGCCATTCGTGAGTAGCTGATAACAAAGCAGTAATATTATCTTCACTGGTCTACATGCACCCCCGCCTACACAAAGTTAAATACAACGTTTAGCAAAATTTACCATCCGATCAGTCCAGAATATTTGAAGGGAGCATGTTGCAATTGTTGGAACTTCTTTGCAAAAATTTCCATCTTTATTTCCAGGACCTCCCTGCTCTATGACTAAACAAAGTACTTACTTCCACCCAAGAAATTTAAAGATACTTCATTAATATGGCATGATAAAAATCACCACACTATTGGACATTGTAAGAATTAATATGACTTTTTATTCATTTTCCATATCTTACCTTATTTAGGTTGCCTGTTTCTTATAGTCTTTTGCATCTTATTTTAAATTTGCAGTGACCTAAATGAGGAATTGAATGTCTCATGCTATTTATGCATTTGCCAATTCTAGATTAACTTAACTCTCTAGGATGAACAGATTTGTAAGTACACTGGTCTTTCCCCATGAATGCAGTAGTTCTTCCATAAAATACTGGACAAAGTATCTTACTTTTTGGAATGGCTAATTTTCACAACTTCACCAGTGTATTTCACCTTTATGAATTTTTTTTGGTCCCTCTACTTCCCATAACCAACAGGCAGAAATTCATTTCACAGATCACTAAAGCCTTCCTCACAGCAATACCTCTACTTGCTACAGGACTGAGGTACACTTTGAACAAGGAATACACCTCACACAGGCTCCACCTTCTCAAATCTTATCTTTGACAACGGGACTGAAGCTCTCAGAAATAAATTTCATGTAAGTCATTGGTTTGCTCCTGATCTAAAGCACACCTTAAAAAACAAACAAACAAACAAATGGTTTAAAATGTGTACCATGCAGTGTACATCAGCCTAAGCTGAAGTAGGGACCTAAGCCCTTTGAACAGAATTAAAATATAAACAAAATTAAAAAAAAATAAAAAATAAAATTAAAATCACGGAAATATTAACATTCCAATGAGAAAACAAACTTCACAAAACAAAGTGATCTCCCTCTTAGTTTGGGTGATGACAGAATTTCAGCCAATTCATAGGGATTTCATAAATTAAAAAAAAAAAAAAAAAAAAGGAAAACAATGTAAAGATTTTATTTTACCTATATGGTTCACCAGCCCTTTTTGAGAGATCATGCTATGTGTATTAGACTATATTATCAGGTGTGTACTACCCAGGTGAACATAATATTTCCAAAGTCCTGCAATTTATTGCACTATTTAAAGTGATTTTAATCTTAATGAGTGCTCCTTTCACAATCAGCAATAAGTGTTAAACTTATCCATAGATACTGACTTTCTCAAATTTATCTAGAAAAATAATTCATACGTGAATTTTAGCATAGGTTCAGTAAGACTGCCAATTCTTTATTAATAGGAAAAAAAAGAAAAAGTTTTATTAGGCAGTAGTCTGTGCTTCCAGTGTCAGAATACTTATGGGTATAGTACTTATACATTAAAGCAGTAACAGGGAAAATCACCAAAGGACTTTATTATGCATTATAATCAAGGTTTCAGCTTTTGAATACTCGTACAAAGTGAATCTGTTACTTCACTTATGAATTTCAGACAGATATATTGGGATCAGAAGTTTTGAAAAGGGTCAAGAATGCTTATATTTCATTGACATATACAGAAGCACTGAAAAATAGTACTTTTTTTGAGAACTGTTCATAATTTTTAAAAAACTAATTTCATAAATTATATACCTCAAATTTATACACATATGGTTTACAAGATATCTGCAGTACACTGTTTTGAAAATTGGGAGTTCTTTGCATCAAAACTCTTTCTGAGTATGTAAAGTAGCTACATATTTCTGCATTATAATGAAGTTCTTTGATGCAGCCATTTAAGGTCTTTGGAATGGTAGACACATAGTTACATATGGTTCAGGTGGTGAAGAGTAATTCTTTAGATAAAATGCCTAAGCTTTAGGTAGGTCTTGCTGTCCAAGTAAAAGCAGCTGTAATCCTTGTTTTCATCCACAGTCTTTGAACACATAGTTTTCAGATCAGTCTGTGAAATTGCTATAGGATTCTGTGTTACAGCATAGGAGTCAGAGAATGTATGATGATGCAATGATTTAATCACAGTAACACTGCACTCCAAGTAAACACCTTAGTGTAGCATTACTTAAATCTCTAGGCCAATTTATACCAGAACACTACAAGACTTCCATTCTGATCTCCTATAGATGGAGTCTGAATATTACTCAGTTCAAAGGTATAGTGAATTTCAGCAGTTTCTGGCATCATACTTTTTATGTAAGGGAAACTTTGAAAGATAAGAGTTTTTTTTAAACATGAACTTACTATTTTGCTTACTATCCATGCAAACTTGGGGAAAAAGGGAGAAAGGGATAATACATTATGAGTGACTTCATACGGAGGGAAGTATTTTCTGTCCTGTGCTGAAGTATTTTGATATAATTAACAAGTTAATGTCTTTCAGCTTTTTAGCACTGTTTAGAACTTTGACCTGGGATAATTGCAGTGTAAAACCACCTGTTTCTTGTATCCCAGATTCCTCGTCTCAAAACACAGACGACGATACATAAGTTCTATTACTGATCCACCCAAGGCAAGTTTAATATATTGATCTTTACTCAAATGACTGATCCATGTACTTTTGCAACATGAATAATTGGTTTCATTAAAATATCCACATTTGTGACCCCTCTATGTAGTGAAAATAAGACACAAAGCATGCTTTAAATTAAAAAAAAAAATCACTTTTTTCATCTCTTAAAAATTACTACCTCAACCTTCTTTAATCCTAAAAATATACCTTTAGAGCTATACATCTTTATTATGTCTAGAATTGGTGAGCTATAGTGAGGCAACATTTGCCTGACCTAGGGTTCTATTAAGGCATTGTTCATGTACAAGACCCAGATACCCATATGTACATTGTTTAACTGAATTAAATACATTTATGCTTACTGAATTCCTTTCTCACCTAGAAAAACCAACAGTGTTCTTCAACACTGAAGAACACTGAACAGAGAATTTCTTTCAAACAGAAAATATTTCCCAAAGAGACTGAAAGAACTGTAATGAACTAACAGCTAATAACACATTATATGTTATGATATTAGATCACTGTTTCACAAACAGATAACCAAAACAACTCTTCCAAGTTGAAGCTCAAGAGGATTTATGAGGAACAGCAAGTTATTCTAAGGCTTAAGACTAAAAAATATCATGACTGGCTGTGACAGAGGCAGATAAAGTACCAGCTACCACAATCGGAAGAATCAGAACCATTACATGATGAATGATCCCATTGTGATGCTTCTGGAAATGTTGGTATACATATATATAATTATATATATATATATATTTATATATATGATCACAATATAAATACTTCATATTTTTATGTGTTTTTTTTAAATAATAATAATAACAAAGCCGTACCAGTAGTAGTCATTCACATCCACTTTTCAGAAATATAAATGAGAAATCACACATGTAATGCTCAGTCATAATATAGATTGCTAATCATATTTAACACTGGAATTCTTATACTATTAAATGAAAATTAGCACCCTATTGAACTAAATAGTAAAATCCCAGTGATTTAAATGGAGCCAAGATTTTACTCTTAGTCATAGCATAAATTACTTGTGTGTTTTATGTTCAGAATAATTACTTTCCATACAGCACAAATGAGGAAACATTACTCGTATAATCACAGAGCCTGTCAAAGAAAAATAAATAAATAAATATACTGTAGCTCAGCATATTCCTGAATGAGATCAGAGTCTGGACTGTATGGCTTGGACTATTTCTTTCTCCAAATCTACATAAGATCCAGCATCACAAGGTAGTTTTGGGGAAAGTCACATATAATGAAGAAATAGTTCCCACAAGCATATTGGTTCGAAGGAGCCAAAGCATTAATAATATGTAAGTCTCCTCTCCTACTTGTACATCATTGGAAAATATATACTTGTCAGTAAAGTTATCCATTTGCTTTGTTTCATTCTCGTTTAAGTTCTGCATGTTTCAGCAACAGAGGTCCACAACTGGAAGTTGTTTCAACTTCTCACTTCTTGAAATACTGATAGAGTGTTTATTGGGACTTTGGAGAAGTTGCTCATGATATTGTGCATATTTGGAAGCTGACCCATATCTGCTTTCACAGCTTTGACAGAAGAGCACAGAACCAGGGGACAAGGGTGGGTGGGGGAAGGACACATTGCCAGGAAGGATAATTCTGAAATGCTGAGTTCTTCTTTGGGCAGCCTTCTTTTAGGGATGGACTTGTTATAGTTGCTGGTTATCTGGATGGTGGGGGTAAAGTATGCAACCATACACACCAAAAATATAATAAAGACATGAGCTTTTTGTTCATAGGAAGAACATTCCGTCATTCCATAAAAAGGGATCTCTTCATTCCATAAAGAGAGAGCAGTGCCTCAGAGGAGGCTAAAATTAAGGCAAAGTTTCCCCACTTCTAAGCAATAATGAATCATTTAAAAAAATGCCCTGCTCTGGTAATTTCTCATCTGAGTGGGGTTTTCCACTCAAGTTATCTAGACCCTTCACAGTAATGATATCTGCTTGATAGGAAAAGGGCCTGAGAAGTTTTTATATCTTCTTCATATATGTCTACATGTATTCGCACACACATGCACGCACGTGTATATGTACCCACACAAACATGCCCTCACACAGAGTTATAAATATATATATGTACATATGCAAAGAGACAAGACTTAAAACCATGTCAAATGTGGAGTATTACCCACTTTTCAGAACCATTTATACTACTATCTACACAATACATATTGAAACTCAACTTTAAGATGTTTTATTTTTATGTACAGGTTTTTTTGTTTTGTTTTGTTTTGTTTTGTCTGGAAATAAAATATCTAAATACAGACAGACTGTAATGTTGTATATGTATAGCTTTCAACAATACTTTAGCTGAATAAATGCTTTGTACATAGTTCTGTCTTTTAATGGAGTTTACAGCTACATTGATAAAATGGATTCCTCATTTCCTTGATTGTTTTTAACCAATAACAAGCAGAGAGACAATTACAAGTTAATATTAATAAGCAGCTCAAATAACACTGGTTAAATTATGTACAATACAAACCATTCATACAAATGAAGACTAGGATATTGAATTTGTTACAATATTTTGTAATAAAGATAAGACAGCCACTTATAACTTACATGTTCTCCTCCAGGCATCTTCCTTCCTAGAGATCAGTTGAAGGGTTTTAAAACAGCTTAGCTTGCCTAAACTCAACCAGGTTTAAAGAATCAGAGCATAAAGAGTCAGAGAAACATGAAACCAGAATGTCTGCCCACATGTAAATTCCAAATGTTTGCCCATCTTTACTAGTAACAGGCTCGTTCCATGGAAAAAGAGCCACGTAACGCCACCTCGAATGTGCCTACTGTATGCTGGAAAAAAGTCACGATGTTTTGTTGTGTTCATATAATAAGGAATACTGAACGCTAGACACACATTTCTCCCATTTTAACAAGTATTTACTCCTACAGTATTATTTACCAGTACAGCTACTCTGAGCAGTAGAATGCGTGAGTGGGGATTATTGATTGGCATGTATTCAAAGGACTTTCAAAGAGATTTCCATAACAGTCTGTGTTAGAAACCATTCTCTGTCTAGTTAATCCATTTTGCTTGATGACAGGTTATCTTGAAACCTTAGATATCAGACAATGAAATCTCCCTTAACAGGAATCTCAATAGATGTGAGCTGAAAAGAGTGTGTGTCTCTGTGTACGTGTATGGTTTTATTTTAAATCCATAGTAATTTACAACTAGATTGATACATGGAGCTGACTGGGTAAAAATTACATTAGATTGTTTTCCACTAACATATTTGCAGCCATTTGACATCATCAGCAGCAGGTAGACACATTCCAGGCAATAGATGTGGCCCTCCTCCTTGAGGTTACAGCCCTGTCATATGACCTCTTTTATTCCTCAGGCTTCAGTCTCAGACACGTGTTCATCCTCACCCTGAAGGGAAGTAGGGTGTGTCACTGTGGTAGTTGTAATCAGGACACACCTTCTGTACTAGTTTATAATCTGTACTATAAAAGGAAATGTAAATACAGATTACTTTAAAGGGCTTGGAGCAGAGCCATGACACATGGCTCTGGGTCTGCTCCTGATAACAGGTTTTTGAAGGGTCATAGTTGCAGAGTGTGTTCTTGGTAGCCTTGTCAACCTTTTCGTACTCAATTCGACAGTTAAAGGACTTGGAATCTTTGGCATCAATCACTGTCTGTTGTGCCAAGTCAAATTCCACTATTTTTGTAGGGGGCACTAGGCTCACAGATACATTCCCTTGACCAGTGGAGTTATGCCTGAAGTAAACGCTAAACGTCCCATTGCCATGGTCAACAATTTTCCCCGTTATTAACAGATTTAGCTTCACAGTCTTGATGTTGGAATGAAAATCGCCCCAGCCAAACATTTTCTTAAATTTCCCAGTCTTGACAATGGGCCGTCTCTTTGCTCTGGGCCGAGGCTCTTGCAGGTCTGTGGAGTTCCTCAGCCAGTCCCAGAGATCTTGTTCAGAATAAGTTTCTGGGGCATCATATCGCAGGTCCAAATCTGTATCATTTTCCTTTCCACGAAAAGTCTGTGACAGCAGTCGGCTGATGGACAAGTCTTTGTTACTTTCTGTCCATATGTGCTTTAGTGTGGATTTGGAGCTTCCTGATTTTAGAAGTTCTGTTTTTCCTCCGTTTGTTAAATTTGCACAGGTAACCTGAAAAATAATGAAGAGAAGAAGAAAGAAAGGATATGTTGAGATATGTAATACAAAATCCATCATTTCCACATGATACAATGAGCAAATTTCAAAATCATAAGATTTTTTTGGGGGGAAATAATTATATTCTCTGTACTCAGGTAAAACAAAACGTAAATGTCTCTTATCCACTGCTTTCCAAGTAGTTATTATTTAATTCTTTTTTGGCAATCTTTTACACTGGTCTTCAGAATTAATTCTGACCATTCGTTTAATTCTTCAGCCTGTAAGTCACCTCTGTTATGATGCCTTTAAGTGATGAGTAAGTAATGAAATACTGCAAAAACTAAGGTATACAGCCATGTCATCCTCCACTGTGTATGGGGCTTTCACTGGCCACTTCTCATCTCAGAGTGAAGTACTCTTGCTTGAATGTTCTCTCTGCATAGTGGATGTGTTTTCCACCATCAGAGGCACATCCATTCTTCTTTGCTGCCCGTGGAGTTCACTGTCAAGGTCCTGTCTTGCTGGTGCCAACTTGACCATGCTCAGAGTCCATGTTATTATAAAACAAGTAATAGCAATATAATTTTCCTACTCCTTGTATAAGAACACATTGGTCTGTAGTCTTGACTGGGACCTTCAGTAACAACTGAAGAATAAATAATGGGATGAAAGTTTTAATGAGTTGATTTGACAGCAATAAACATACTGTAAGCTTTACCTCAATTAATGCAAGAGGAGTCACACTCATGCTCCTTTACAGATTAACTACTGATTTGCCTTGTCTGTATCTAGTATGACATGTATTTCTCCTTCCTCACTCAACTTCTTTCTTCACACCTTCCTCCCCAAACCAGTGGTCTCTGCAAGACAGAGGGCCATTTGCATATTTTCAAGAAAAATATGGCCACCTATCTGAAAGTATTAATAAAAAGAAATCTTAAAAATCACAATTTTATTTTGAGAGAGAGAGAGAGAGAGAAAAAACCCTGCACCGAGTTCCTAAAAATCATAAACCTCAGAGGCTGTTTTTCACAGAATTCAGTGTCAGAACAATTTTACCTTATTTATTTTCTATTTGCCTTGTTTGTGTGGAAAACAGAGAACAGATGCAGCTTTACACCTGTCTGACGCAGCACTGATGGAGAGCTCTGATGGAAGGTAGAAGGGATGGCTAGAATTGGCTGGGGACAGCAGGTTGACAGGAAGGAACCTACAAACTTTTCCCTTAAAAACACACAAGACACGCTGCCACATTTTTTAATATTTGAACTGGTCGGAAGAAGCCATTGAGTTTCTTATTTCCCTTTTCATGGCTACATAGCACATTCTGAAAATGTCTGCTTTATGACTGTGTTCTGGCACTGAGTTACATGCTTCTTTCATATCTTCAGTTATGTCTTTCTCTTCACTTAAAAATGAATTAGGTGTATTCCCAATCCAAGAAACACAATGGAAAACAGCTAGTATTTAAATTATTTAAGCCATGGCCCCTTCTTACCGGTACAACTGCAAGTACATGTCACAGAGGTTATCAATTACATGGCCTTTTCATTTCTTAACAATCATGGAATTGAAGCATATTTTCAACACTCTCAAGGTCAGTTGAAGGCATACACGTAAAATCAGTTTAAGCTTTCTCAACACCCTAATCAGATATGAGGTATGCCTCCAAACTTTTACAGTAAACAAATAGGTAAACAATTCTGTCACATCCCTTACTATACCTCCTCAGTGCACTTCAGGTTGAGGGGACAGTAACAATAATAGATAAAATACGGGTTTTCTATAAGATCTTGCCAAAGGGATGACTTTCTCCCCCTTTGTACTGAAGGAAGGATAAACATACTCTAGAATTTTGATAGACAGTTTGTAGATGCATTTTAGCATCAACACAGTGAGCCAGGAGAGAAGCTGTAATGAAATGCACTGATTGTGTGACGGTTAATGAAGCAGCAATGAAGATGTCACAGGGAGAGAGAAAGAGACTCAGAATATAATTTTGCAGTGGCATATGGGGAAGGAGTGCAAAATAAGAGGAGAAATGTGGTTAAAAGGAAAAATGTGCCTCTCTAGTATGAATCTGTCAACCTGGTACGAGTCTAGCAGTTAGCTAGCAGAGCTAATATACCTGCAATCTGTAGGTAGGACACAGATTGCTAGGCACTGTATATTTCTTTCCTTAGAGCTTGCTTTTCCTTTGTTTTGCTTTCTGCATCCAATGATTTACATTTCATAGGATTATACTACAAGTTCCATGTAACAAGATGTAACAGTATAAAAACTACTTAAAAAGAAGGTCTGCTTTTTTCAGCAGTGTAAAACTAAATGCTGAGGAAAAGAAGTATTTTCTGAAAGAGCTGCTGATTGATCCAACATATTTGTGTTCTTGAAAGGCAGTATATTTGATGGAAATGGATGATTCAAATCCCATGCATGCTGTACTGCTTCATACCCGACCTAACAAATACAATTGATTGTTACTGTCATTGATTTTGTAATACCTAAAAGGCTTCTGGTCATGCAGTTAGCCCTGAGACCTCTGTGATTTTCAGTGTGGGTAACTGTCTGCTTCCATGATTAAAGGCCTGAACCTGCCCTCCCTAGTCAAGTGTCTATGTAAGCACTAGAAAAAAACAGCCCATGAGGGTTAATAAAAAAGCTCTAGAATTCATTGCTCTTCACTAACATTTTCCAGCCAACTGCTTTTTCATATACTGTTAGTCTACTATGTACTATAGAAAGTAGCTATATGTATCCTCAGAGACTTGCACACCCAATAATACAGAGCATTGCTGCGTAATAGAATTTCTGCAAATGCAGCAGTTATTTTCACATGAACTAATCTACGATTTTCTTCTCTCTCTCTTCTTTCCAACCATAAGTCGGCAATAATACAAGAAAGATTGTACAGATCCATGAGATTTTGCACTTACTCATATGAAAAACAGCTTAGACCCATTTTAGCAAGGCATGAAAAAAAGTGTTGATTGAAAATGTCTGATAGAGTTAAAACACTGAGCACCCAAAATTCTATGGTGGCTTTTGTGTTCTTCCTTGAGTATACATGTATATAATTCAGAAACATGCCAACCTTACCAACTAATTCACCATAACAAGAGTTGTCCTCTCTTCCAAAGCCAACTGTCACTCCCATACTGAAATGCCTTGCCCTGGATTATTTACCTTCTTTACAATAACAGTTCACTGGAACTGTTCAAGTCTATACAGGATTGGGATGAGTATGGGTATTTTTCTCTATATTTAGATTATATAAATGTATGGAGTTGGCAAGTAACACATTTCACTGTACAAAAATAAGTGCTATTTCAGTTTCTGTTGGTTGAAGTGTTCGGGGTCCAGACTTTTACAGTGTATATGGAACTTTCTATGGTAGTCTCCCAGTCTTCATTGGTAGCTTTAAGATTTATTCTGATGAAGTAACAATGATAAAATACACATGAACGTTGAAAAATTTAGCTCAGTACAGTGCAATATATCAATGTTGCAAAAGGGATGAGGAGGGGTATTTCCTGTGCCAGCATACCTAGAAGTGAGTGATTATGATGTCAGCAGTGTACATATAGAACAAGAGTAAGGACAAAAAAATATGGGAATGCTTAGCCAATATTACAAATGTCACTGGAAAAGCACTCACTAAGACTAGGAGACTGACCTTTTGTTCCAGTCTTGTATTTTTAATGGAAAGTACAAATTTCCACTACCTAGTAACGCTTACTGATCTCAAAAAAAAAAGGCACAGGAAACTGATTGCCTGGTAACTTTTTCAATGAATGACAAATTGCTATCCCATTCTTCTTGTGTTTCTAGGCAAAAGCAAAGACACAGGGCACAATATGCCAAAGCATCATTTAAAAAAAAAAAAAAAAAAAAAGAATTGATCCATAATTTAGTTTTTGTCCCATTAAAATAGAATATTCCATTCATTCTGTATCCTCCTTTTTGAGGCTGAAGAAATTTTCATGATGAACTTTAGCTTCATTAGATGTGTTTTAATGAATATGTGTAGCTCATTTAGGACTTCCTAAAGGATAGGTAGTTGTCTCAAAAAGCTTGATGTTCTCTTTCAAGACTAAACTCTGAATGCTTAGTCAGGTCAAATTTAAATATTTGAAACAGAGAAAACAAAGTTGGAAAGTCATATTAGGAAGCCATCAAGGTCTCAAGTGGTGATTTAGTTCCTCTTCTCATCCAAGGTTAAAATAAACCATAGTTGTATTAACATTAATTTAAGACTGATAAACCTGAGATTAAAAAAATAATAATAATTCAAAGAGGTACAGAATGCCTCTTGATTTCTCACTCTTTTCTTTTTATTCTAGCTTTATTACAGTTCATTACCTATAATTACAGTATTGGCTTAGAAATTATGTATTTATTCCTCTGAATGTATGACTACTTGAGGGCAAATGAAAATGTAAACAAACAATCTAATACTCAAGGTAGAAAATCTCTCTCTTCAGGTAAATAACTAATCAAAACCAAGATCATTTTTGCTGGCATAGCACTGTAAGAATTTGGCAGCACTGTGTTTGTATGTGCTCTGTATACAAGAATTTGGAATTTTCTTTCCTCTGTCAGATATCTCAGCATTGATAGAACAGTACTGATGTACATAGCTGTAAGCTGGACTATTATCAAGGCAGGATGGCACTCAGAATTTTTTTGCTGAATCTAGTTTTCCTACTTTAATCTTGTTTTATCCTGTTTCTTCCTGTTAGGTGGAGGAAAATCTGGACCTAGTTTACTACACTGCTTTGACCAATTTTTATTCCTATACTTGTGTACACACCATACAAAGTCACTAGTGGCATGGATCTATTTTATCTAATGAATAATTTCCAGATAAGTCAAAGCCAATATTCTACAGATATTTGATCATTCACATAGAAACTGAGAATTAATTTTGATAGAGAAATGTTTGTAACAGAGGGAAATAAAACACAGTGATGGACTTGCAGCTGTTACAAATGATTATAAAAATGATATGTGAGAAAGGGAGGACAAAAGCAGAATACCACACACAGTACTACTTCATATAAACAGAACTCTCTGTTTCTAACTTTCAATTCTTTTTGCTATATGACCAGCAGAGAATAAGCATGTGGACTGGTTGATCAAAATGTGCAAACTCAAATGAATCTGACAAAAGGGACAGTATGTCTTAATTTACTGTGTCAAAAGAGAACACAGAAATGACTATGCAGGATCAGACCAAAAAGTCATTTAGAAGTGTCCTGCCTCCAAAAACAGCTATGAGAAGCCTCAAGAAGAGCAAGAACAGGGCAAACATATGATAGTCCCTTAGATTCTCCCCAGCTACCAAATATTTTTAGTTTCCTCAGCTATATATTATTTCTCTGTTTTCTTTTTCAGTAACTTTCAGTAGTTCTTTTCTGCACTTTCATGGTAATTTTGAGTAGATTTACCTGAGTTTTCAGAAAAGCTTGCTTCGTGCTATTTCAATTCTGCATATTTCTTGTTTTACTTTTGATATATTCTGTTTGTTTCAAATGACTCTTGCTAGAAAGAAAACATGGCTACCTGACCACAGCTCTTTCACACAACAGAGGTTATGCAGGACCAGAAGCTGTTATAAATTCACCTGATGACAGCTGATATAAATTCAGTGAAATTTAATACCATTAAATTTGAGTGCCCGTATCAGTTGATGTCTGATTTGGATCTGACATACAAATAATCAGAGGGTAGTTAGAAAATTCATACCCACAGAAAGACGAGGGTACTAATAAACCAGTGGAGACACTTCTTTATTTGGGGATATTATAATTCCTAAAATATGTTAATCATTAAGTATTAAGATATTGCAATGGGTTGTTCTGCAAAAGAAAAATACTTAAAATAAATTACAGTTTTACAGTGCTCTTTTACACAATGTAAGTTATCTGTTATAAATAAGTCTGAAAACTAATAATTTTCAAATAATTTTCAAGAAATGTAAAGGTGACAGAACACCTTCAGTGGTTGGTTTCCAATAAGAATACCTCAGAACTGTGATTTTGTTTTAGTCTCATTTCCTCTCCCTTGCATTCATGTTGACTGTAGTCACTGCCACAAGCTCTGCGAATGTTAAGAAACAGACTGAAGAAAGGAAGTGGCAGACTGCCACCACAGTTTACAAAAGTCTCAGAACATATTCTGTACTAGCCCAGTTCATGATCTAGAGTGGGAATCATCTCACTTACCACCTCGCTTGTATGGAATTTAGGTGGTGGGTACAAGGTATTCTTCTGGGCTTATTCCACAACTAATACAGAGAGAGACACAGAATGAACTACATCATCTACCTCAATTAGCTATTGATGGACCCTCAAGGATTGAATAAATGTCCATCATCTTGTATGCCTCAGGGTATGCAAGAAAACACTGACCTACAGTTCATATTACTTATGAGCTTGCCATGGAGAGAACACAAAGGCTGCAGGCTGGAAGAAGGTCAAAGATCGCTCTGTCAGTACCTTTTATGAAATACTCTAGTCATGTCCAAGTCCACTGCTCCCTATACCATAAAGAAGGGAGGCTAGTGCTATGCTACTTGTACAGCAAGGTGTGCAGGCTTAGAATCATAGAATCATTAAGGTTGGAAAAGACCTCACAGATCATCTGGTACAACTATCCCCCTACTACCAATATTACCCACTAAAACATATCCCTAAGTACCACATCTAACCTTTCCTTAAACATGTCCAAAGACAGTGACTCCGCCACCTCCCTGGGCAACCCATTCCAGTGTTTAACTACTATTTCTGAGAAGAAATTTCTCATAATTTCCAACCTGAACCTCCGCTGGTGCAACTTGAGGACATTCCGTCTTGTTCTATTGACAGTTACCTGTGAGAAGAGGCCAACGCCCAGCTCCCCACAACTTCCTTTCAGGTAGAATCATAGAATCAGAATCATAGAATGGTTTGGGTTGGAAGGGACTTTAAAGATCATCTAGTTCTGAGCCCCCTGTCATAGGCAGGGATGCCACCCACTAGATCAGGCTGCCCAAAGTCCCATCCAACTTGGCCTTAAACACTTTCCGTATTCCACTTGAATGTTTGCTAGCATTGTTCCTCCTTTTAGATACAGGAAATTTCCTATACAGAGGTTCCATTTTGGAGGGAGTATAGCTCTGTATTATTCTGTTATCTTTGGGGTTTTATTTGACAATACAAATAATTTTCACTGGTATTTAAGTCTAAAAAATAACTCTCCTTGTGTCTTTTTTGTAGACTAGTGACTAGAACAAATGTTTTATACACAGGATTTTTAAAAGTGTTTGGTGATTTAAAGACACAGATAGGCACTTGAAATCCATCAGACAGATTGTGATTATGAAAACATTTCTTCTAACAGCAGTGCCCTAACACATTTTTCTCTTTCTCCTTTCTCTCTGCTTTGCTTTGGCAGTGTTGTCCTCTCAGCTGTGGCAGCACAGCTCATTGTATACTCTTTGTAATGACTTTCTATTTCCTTTCACAAAATTCCAGAGTGGAAATCAAACTTGAAGTTAAACATTAAGGATTTTCTAAGTGGATGGAGAAACCTGGACACTTTGAACCAGAAACCGAAACCACAGAGTCACAACAGGAAGCCATTAGATATCAGCCCTAAGAAATGTTCTTCCCTTTTTCTGGAAAGCAGAGGTGAATACAGGCACTGCTGTCACTCTTGTCTTTCAGAGATGAGATCTCACTCTTTTTCTTTAAAAATGTAGCTCCCAGAGGAAAAAAAAATAAAATAAATAAATGGCACTGTCAATTTAAGAGCTTGAGAACACCAGAGTCAAACCAAAAGTCCATCTTGTCTTGTACCATGTATCCAACATTGGTCAAAAGGTGATTTTGTTGGCAAAGAAAACAAAGAGGAAAATACATTAATTCTATCAGAAAATCTTCTCAGTCTTAAAATACTTGAAGATCACAGACTTCTGAAGTTGGAATGGTGGTTAAGAATTCAATAACTTTCAACAAATATTACTTATAGGAACTGGCCTGTCTCTCTCTGAAACTCTGAACATCTGAAACGATCTGTGACCAGCAGTTCCACATCTCAAATTCCAATTGTCTGAGGAACCCTCTCCTGGATGTTAAGGACAGGGAGAGCTGTAGAAGTTTAAGGATGGCACTAGGGGAGCTTCCAGGTAAAGAAAATGAAGTGTTGTCTGAGAGGTACTTCCAGAACTAGGAAGCTCCAAAGGTGATAGTCAACAGAGAGTATAAAAACATGTTGTAACTGTGTTACTTAAATACATTGAAAATGAATGAACTCTCTCTCTCTTTATCAGCCAAATCCTGACCACCACTAAAGTCAACTATAAAACAAGAGTTTTACGGGAAGAACAGAAGGATGAATATAGCAAGATATTATGTAGTTTGCTTTCATTTTCTTGTCTAGTAATATAATTAAGGCAGATTGGATGCTGTTTAGCATGTAAAACATCGTTTCTCCTTCAAATTAGAAAACATTAGATTATCCCATATAGTAGTCTGTAAACTGAAAGACCAACTGAGTTACAATACACTGTGAAAATCTTCACGTTACCATTTTACAGCTTACTGCTTTTTGCCTTAGAATTGCAAGAATTCAGCCCAAATATTTCTAATGGTGGAGATGCAAGTGAAATTATAAAGATTTGGAAAATGATTGAAATATAACTGTATGAAATATCCTATTAACTCTTGCCCTACGTTTTACATTTTTAGAAAGAATTTAAACTAAACTCTTGAAGCCTGCTGCCTATGTTGTCATTAAAGATTTTTTACTTCAGTGGATTATGACTTTTGAAAATTCAACCCAGCTCTGTTCAGCAGGGGATTAAACTTCCATGGAATAAATTAAAGTAGGCTGAAAATGTCTAACAGAGTTTTAAGACCCCTGTATTATACCAGTATCACAGACTGCTGCTAACTTTGAAATGAAAGTCTAGCTAGGTAAATAAATTTTGTCAAGGATCTATTTCTCTCATTCCACATTCCTATAAGCCTTCTTTTATTAATATTGGTTTGCCATTTTCTGCATACATGTAGAAAGTAATATTAAATAAAATTAGATTTAATATGAAAGGCCACAGAGCAACATTTTAATCAAAATTTGCACTGTATTTTTCTTTACATATAACACACTGAAGAAAACGTCCATTTCCATATTGTTACACATATCTTCTGAAGAGAGTGAAAAAGACTGTAATGTGTTCTTCACTAGTTAAATGGAGGATATCCCAGTACTATATCATGTTGTCAAGGTTTTGGCTGGGATGAAGTTAATTTTCTTCATAGAGGCTCACACAATGCTAAGATTTGGATTTTTGATGAAAAGAGTTGTGATTACACATCAATGCTTTTAGTTGCAGCTCAGTGCTTGCACTGAACCAAGGACTTTTCAGCTTCTCATGCTGCTCTGCCAGCAGGTAGGTTGGGGGTGCATAAGGAGCTGGGAGGGGACACAGCCAGGACAGCTGACCCAAACTGTCCATAACATATGGCATTACACTCAGCAATAAAAGCTGAGGAAGAAGGAGAAAGGGAGGGACATTCAGAGTAAAGGCATTTGTCTTCCCAAGTAACCATTACACGTGATGTACCCTGCTTTCCTGGCAGTGGCTGAATATCTGCCTGCCAAGGGGAAGTAATGAACAAATTCCTTGTTTTGCTTTGTTTGCATGTGCAGCTTTTTCTTTACATAGTAAACTGTCCTTGTTCCAACCCATGAGTTCTCACACTTTCACCTTTCCGATTCTCTCCCCCATCCTACCTGCGTAGAGTGAGCGAGTGACTCTGTGGTGCTGAGCTGCCTGATGGCATTAACCCATAACAAAATGGGCAAAGCCACTTTGCACTATTAAGATGCTCTATTAATATTATTCATTTTCTACATCCAGTTTCCAATCATTTACTGCTAATATAAAAGTTTAATAAAATTAAAATTCTCCCACGTTAATATTACCCAAATAGTTTATTACTGCAGACATCATATTGTTCAAAGAAAAGAGCTAGAATTATGATATAATTGAGCCATGTAGATATTTGTGGGTGCATTCTGGAAACTCAAATTTGAACAAAGATATCTCACAAGATTGCTGAGTGGAAGTACACACTCTGCCAACATCAGTGAATTTGTAAGAGGTTCTTGTGCAGTACAGAAAAGGGATTGCACAAATATGTGAAATTCTACTGCAAAACTATAGTTTCTGGTCATAAAAATTGCCTTTTGTTCATTCATTTATAAAAAAAAGCTCCGTACTTTGGTAAGGGTATTTATGAAAGTACAGGAGCTGTTCCACAGTCCAACACGAGTTTGGCATATCCCTGCTAACATTCATGCCTTCATCTTCAGCTTAAATCCTTACCAGAGATGCATAATCTCTCTCCAGAAGTCCTCTGTAATCACAAAGGCAATGTTTTCTTCTCTTTGAATTTCAGCCAGAAATAGCAACATATTCCCTTTCTAAGTGTGTTTGTTTAATAAGCATTGATCATTCATTCATTCTGTCAGTGGATATGAAAATTTTCTAGAATCCATCTCCAAGAAGAGAGGTGAGTTCCTTTGATGATTTTCTGATAAGGAAGGGAAAGACTAAACAGCTATTCTATTGCAAGGGTACTCAATTATTTTTATTGAGACGTACATATCTCAATATACATTCTCTTTATATTCACTTTACAAATCTCTCTTACAGAGATTTGCTCAGCAGGAAGCAGCATGCGGTCAATGTCTCTACTGGACAAGACAAGTGCTGCACATTGCTTTCCTGGCTATGACCTATGCAAACATGTTGCAGTGTTCCCAAAATGCAGAGGTGTGGAACAAATATGGAAATATAAAATTGGCAAAAATTGTTCTAGATCCAAATCTGATCAGGACTCCTCCATCAGTGTACATTTGCTCAGCTGGGATGCAAGAAGACCAAGTAGCCTCAGAAAAAGTACTACTTCTTTTTGCATACATTTCTGGCTTTTCTGTTACTCTGGACACAGGTAACATGCAACTCATTTTATTCCATTAAGAGGAATAAAGTCACAGACCACTAGAAGGAGATACCATATACCAATTTTTCTATTTTCTGTAAACTAGTAATATTTTGTTAAGTATTTCTTTGCAGTGATTATCTCTGAACTTTTGGAGGCCAGTTTTTAGGTCTATGGTATTTTTGAGTTGATCTAAACAGACGTTGTGAGGGAACCCAGCACAGCCAAACAAAACTGAATACCCAACAGAAAATCAACATTGCCTATGCCTACTAGTTGTCTTTTATTTTCTTCCTACAATAGTATCATACCTAATTAAAAGTGAAAACTAATATCCAGCAGGATTAATCAAATTCCATACGCAAATATCTGGCTCATGTGAGGCTTGGTCCAATTGCTAGTATCATCACTAAGGTCATTAATTTAAATTGAGATGAGTTAAGAGTCCTATGGGGATTGACATATAAGTTGAAGGAGGTTATTCATTGCTAAGTTTTTCATACTGAAATGAAAACTTAGGAAGAAAATATGTGAACAGTGCTTTAGCACATCGATTCCTAGGATAATGAGCAGTGCTGTGAGTTTGTCTGTGGAGGACCATGAGTCCTCTCCCGTAAAATAGAGTGGTTCTGATACATTGCTTTAAATCCACATTAAGATGTACTGAAGCAAGTTCAATGCAGATAGTTCAAGGTCTACTAGGCTGATATCTCTGGGATTCTTTTATCCTTGCTGACTTCTGCCAAGCACCTTCAAATAACACAGAGACATTTTTAATCAAAACTTGAGTGCAAGTTTCATAGACCCTTCAGAGACTCTTTCACAGTCTTTAGAAAAGGACCAAATATTTCCAATTAACAGAAAATATACACTCAATATCCAAACAGAAATAAGGGAGCTCTAGAGCACTGGTTATACTAGTGCAAATATACTGCATTCTCAGCTCATCCCCTCAACTCACCTCAGCTAGCTCCAGTGTCTTGATCCATAACTACATTTCTAGGCAGGGTGACTAGAAGAAATGTAGTCTTTTAAGGCAAACTGTTATGGTGTGCCCAACATCTATGAACTTTCTATAAATGCTGATGGCTGAAATATTTTGAGTAGTAACAAAAAGACTGCAGAGTAATAAAGTAATGATGGCATTATATTACTTTTCATACATAAAGAATAAAAGTATAAAATTTATTATTCTGACCTTGTACCACAAGGACTTCTCAGGTATGTAAAAAAATTGAATTGGCCTATCAAAATGGACTTAAAATAAAGGGAACATGCAACATGTGTGGCATTCAGAAACTTTTTGAGAAATAAAAAAAAAAAAAAAAGGAGTCCAAAAATTAGGCTGTAATCCTTACATGTTTGGGCTGTAGTGTTTAATCAAAAGGATGTTTTCATATTAAAGTATAAGAAACTCAGGTTTCAGCAAAAATCAGGCATTAATGATCCCAAATCTGGATCAGTAGGGAAATGCAGAGGTTCTAGAAAAGAGCAGAGTAACAGGAACTTTTCAAACCAAGTTCCAGAGCCTTCATCTAACTAGACTGACTCTTGGAATCCATTCTGCTTTGACCTCAGACTGTTCTGAGCATCACCACCTTGACCACACTGAATTCCTCAGGCCAGGTGTGCCTGCATCTCCATTTGTATAGACTCTTGCATGAGATTTCAGTGGAGTGACTTAGACAGGAATTAAGTTCTTTGACTTTCAGAGAATAAACATTTCTTCAAAGGCAGGTCAAGATCACAGTATATTAATATATTCCTATGTCTGTCTCCTCCTCTCCCCCCGACCCGAAAAAAAAAAAAAAAGGCAAAAAAAAAAAAAGCAAATAACTTTCTTCCATTGTCGCATTTTTTATGTCTGTGCAGCTGAACAACATCAAAAAACAGTTTAACCTTAGCAAGCAAATTTCATTTGTTACCTGCCAAACGCCGATACAAAAGATAACTATGAAAACACAATAAAATCCTCATTCTAAGGCAATAGGTAACATGCCTTTGCTATAATATACTTGCTAAATAACATTCAATGAACTCATAAAAGCATTTAATTTAAATATAAATGCTTTGCAGTTCCATTTTTCAGGGAGTAAATGACACTTTTGCTTGTTTCTTTGAAATGCATTTGCAGAAAAGACATTCTTTCAAAATCCACAGTTAGTGTTATATATTATCCCTATTACTGCAATGCTCATGGACCGCCCTGTGGTTAGAGCTGGGATGTACTAGAAATTGTAAAAATAGATAGTCCCTGCCCTAGACAGCTTTCTCACTGAAACAGTATTGCCAATGGCAAGGCTAAAAGAAGAAATACTGGTGATGTCTTATCAATTGCAGAGCTAAGAGCTAATACAAATCTCTATACGTGTCTTTCAAGTATCATATCCAGGATGTCCCCCCAAAAATGTTGATTTCAGTAAGTGGTAGAAATATAAAATGCCACCAGATGTTTTAAACAGGATACAAGTTTTGGGAAACAAAGTCATTTCAGAGGGTATTGTGTTATTGAATTCACTAGGTCCATGTCATTAAGAAGCCTGAAACCCACTCATAGGGCATTAAGAAGTCCCATTTTTTTTCCAGGAGCAGGGACACCTGCCCTCAGTAGTGAGACATGTTTGACTTGTTGCTCTAATAAGAACTGCAATAAAAGTGATCATATATATAGAATCTGTCCTCCAAGATGTGAATCCCTCAATTCCCCCTTCATCCTTCAGCTGTCAGTCAACAGCATTTCTGGATAGTTCATAAACTACCTAGTGAATGAGAAGAATATTTCCAATTTTTTTTTAAATGCACTTAATTACATTCTAATGATATATTTCCCATAAATTTACTGAAAACCAGGAACATCTCATTCACCCTGTTCAAGCAATTAGTTTTTTAAGGTGTTTTCTTTCTTATTTTGCTGTACAGTTAACAAAGACATGGGACTGTTGGACAGCAAGAAAAGTCCAACTTATACTTATTACAGTACTTGCACACTGAAAATTTTTTGTGCACTCATCTTAGGGATATTGTTGCTAATATAAGTTTATAAAATAGTGAAATCCATTAATACCCTGGATGAATTAATAAAACAGATGTTCTAGTAATTTCAGAATAGTTTTTTTTCTATGGAGCACAGTATATATACGTATTTGGTCTAAAGATATCATGTTTACAAAAAAAAAAAAAAAGACATTCTGTCCTTTTTATGTGCAGGATAATATGAGAAAGCCAAGCTTTTTAATTCATAGTGTCTATATCACGGTAGTAACCCTAACCAAATACCAGAAGCCTAAGCCCCAAACCAAAGCCATAACCCCTTCATTCTAAACCCCTAACATTGAAACCCTCACTTAAACCTAAATCTAACCTGTTTGGTGCACAGGAGGTAAAAGAAGAGCACAGGCTGTGAGGTCCTGGAGTGAACACACACACATATGTATGCACATAATTTATCTATGATACACTTTGTCTAAAATTATGCATGCATTTCCAAGTATCATCATGTACTTTGAGTAATACAGAAACAGATCCTTTGCCAACATTGACTACCACTTAATTAATTTTTCAGCAGATTCATGCCCGATTAATCCAGCTGAGGATCTGACCACACATATTTAAAATTATCTAAAATATTTCATTAAGTTGCAGGTCCTTCTACATTCACATCACTTAAAATAATATTCAACTATATTTGTGGTCCAAAATATTATTTAACATCACTCAGGATAAAAGATTTCCAAATACACCAACAGAATATAAAAGGCTCAGGCAGAGACAGCAATTTTCCATCATGTCCTTCAGCCATGAAAAAGACGGTGTTTTTTTGTTATGGGGAACTGCAGTAAGGGCCGAGTGGCAGTCTCTGTGCCTGTTCAAGTACTGCTCATTCTAATCAGACTGCCAGCAAGGAATTATTAGGTATTTGGTGTTTATGACGTAAAATATCTACTAGGAATTGGATTTTGATCATAACTTCATTTTATATCTGTTTCACACTAACCACTAGAATAAAAAGCGTTAATCACTCTTGACCTTTGCTGGATTTGAACTAGTATTTTGATTGCTAATCCCTACTGAGGGACTCTGAAGTACACCATAGAGCCCCTGAGGCATGCAGCTTGACCCCTTCTGTTCAAGTTGGTTTTAACCAACAGCATCATCAAGAATATGCTTAGACTTGCCAAGGCTAATTACAGATTTGGCCATAGTTTTCAGCTGAAGTATAGATGAAACTGTCTAACTAGAAATATTAAAAAAGTATGCTGGGCTCTAGGTGATTCTAAATGAATCAAAAAGTAGCTCCAGCAAGAAGATCTTGCAGCCAAGAAGATTTTGGTATTGCAGACTCATGCAACTGCACTATCAGTTTGCTCCAAAGAAATGCCCAGCTCCTGGCAATTAGTATTCTTAAGGGGCTGGATGGAAATCTGTTAGTTTGGGCTTCTATCAAGATCTTCCCCCAGATGGTAATACAATTCCAAACCAGCTGAGATTCACTTTGTGTTGAATTTCATTGTAAGAAAGAATCATACAGCAAAGAGATGAACAAAGGTTTTTCCTTCCTCAAATTTCAAACTACAACATGAAGAGAATTTCTTTGAGCTTTTTTTTTTTTTCTTTTCTGAATACGATTAGCTTATTCTAAGTTCCTTATCTTCAGTTCTAATCTTTTTCCTTGGTTATTTTCAAATTTACATTCAATTATGTTTCAGATGAATGATTACCGAGAGAAGTATAGAGACAATATGGCCTACCTTGCACTCAGCACCCAAACAACAGGTATTTAGTAGTAGAGCATGTAGGCCTTCTTTCAAAGCTTAAAACTTTAAGAACGTGGTCCACACTGTATTTGTTGTACAGTACTGACAGAGCCCTCATTTCCTACACTACGATACACTAAATATATATATATACATATATATATATTCCAGGCTAACTACAGATCACAATATTTGTATGTCTTCACTGGAGTGAATCATTTTCTGTATGAATAGAGTTCAGGCCAGTGCTTTGCAAATCCATTTGGAGTTGAGTAAGGACTTCAGCAGATACTAGGTAGTTCACACAGAGGGACACATTAAAAAATGCTTCCTAGTTTGATGGGCTACCAGCCACTCAGGTTGCACTTCAAGAGACAAAAAGAGAACACTTGTTTTCCAATGTGCAAATAAAAGCACTTTATATTGTGAGCTGACTACATTTCAGTGGAGTTATTCTGGAAATACACCAACATCACTGAAGTTCTAATCTGCTCCAGGTAGTTACTGAATAGTCCAGTGAATATCAGCTTACTGAAATGGGTAATTAATGTTTGTCGAGACTGATAATATTTTCCCTTTTCTGATATCTTGGTAATACTGTGGCAGGTCTACATATATAACAAAAAATATTTTTTAATTAATATTTTGGGCAATTTAAGTCAGGAAAAGAAAAAAAAAAAAACCTCCCTTTCTCTTAATTCCTGCCCTAAGGTCTCAGAAAGAAACATAAGTGAGTTCCTAAAATGGAAAGCTGACTGGGAAAATGTGTTTTGTGCTGTATTGGAAATATTTCCTCAACTAGGATTTTTCAAACTTTCATACAAATTACACACCCATCTCTCTCAGACCCTTCAAAGGACAAACAAAACCGAGCAAGAGCCATGAAAAAGACTCAGGACTTTTGAACCATTCCCAGCTCTCCTCCTGTTGCCACAGCTCGTCCAGGAAGGCAGCTTGCCAGCTTCCACAAAAAAATCCCCCGCACAAGGGAACTAAGATATTGGATAGACTCAGTCAGCAGGAACTTGTGACCAGCATGCCAGGCCACCTGTTCTAAGGGGGATCAAGCCATGGAGGGGGGCTGAATTCAATTTCCTTAGCAATTCTCTTTACATGGCTTCGCAGCATTTATCAAATCTCTGCCACCTGAAGGAACTGTCATTGTGTCTAACAGACAGAGGGAACAAAGGAGCAGAATGTGCGTTCTCCTTTCCCTATACAAGAATGACACTGGAAACCCCTAAGTAACACCTACAGATCTTGAGATGGAAATGCAGGTTTCCAGCAAATAAGATGAGGACACTTCTGGCAGATTTAAAAAAACTGTTATAACAATTCCTTATTAATTTTCTGTGAAAATCAATGAAAACTTCAGGGGACTGAAAAAGTGAAACATTTATAGTTATTCCAGGGGAAAATTTCTATCCATTACTCTCATATTATTTACCACAATAAGGCTCAGATGTTTTCAGGAAAATAAAACCATTCACCAGAAAACCCTCTGCTTCTTACTTATCAATATATTCAAAAGACAAAGATCTCAGCAATGTATCAACAGGAAATTATACCACATACAAACACATATGAATACTTTTTTTCCTTTACTTTGCAACTAGAAAACAACAAATATTTATTTCAGTATTTGGGGGAAATATTTAAGTAATTAATTGTTACTATTGACCATTGATAAAATGTAACATGAAAAATATATTGTGAGATGAAGTTTATAATACTGTGGGAACACAATATACAAATAATATCATGCTCAGATACATCACTTTTCCTTGAAGATGTCAAAGTATTTTACAGTAGAATCACGTCTGTCTACTACATAAGAATTATTATAATCATTAAAAATTATAAGTGGTAAAATGAAAGTACTTAAAGTTACACAACTTACTCAAGGGAATCCGAAACTACTCTAAATGTCACTTGCAAAATTGTGTCAACAAAAATCAACCTAAGAATAAGCAAGGCCAGTAAAGTTGAATATTTGGTGAGGATATTAATGTAAATATGATCTTAGCTGAAAGGAACAGACAGTAGAATCTCTGTAGCTGGAATCAATTTTAAGCTAATAAATATCTGCTTTGATCAGAGATTCAGGAAATAATTGAAAGGTTAAAAATAGAAAATACAAATGACTAATAGCATATTTTGAAAGGAAATGTGAACAATGAAATCTAAACGATGCAAAGTTTATTTTTGTTTGTTTGTTTGTGGGTTTTGTGTTTTGTTTTGTTTTTTTTTTCTCCAATAATCTACCTGAATTGAGTATAATGAAAAATGAGACAAGACAGACAAGAGGACAAAGCTGCCCAGTGCTCGTCCATCATTGGCAAAGTCATAGAGAGAAAGGAAGGTCTATAGTTGGTTTGGGCCCATGTGACACTTTCTGGAGAAGGAAGCTTTTTATTCAGAAAAGAAACAGATGTTTTGGCAGATAGCATAGAAAAAATCCTGTAAGAGACTATAAACTAGCCTTGAAGGGAAGAAAAGAGTGTGGAAAAAATGTGAAGTATAAAACAAAAGAACCAAAATGACATGGATAAAATAGAAATGCAGAAAAAAGACAGGGGCTTTGTTATAACTGAAAAGAGAAAGTAAATGTGCTAAACTCCTTGTAACTTTTGTAGAAGTTTTAAGGAAAGAAAGAAAGAAAGAAAGAAAGAAAGAAAGAAAGAAAGAAAGAAAGAAAGAAAGAAAGAAAGAAAAAGAAAGAAAGGAAGGAAGGAAGGAAGGAAGGAAGGAAGGAAGGAAGGAAGGAAGGAAGGAAGAGAAAGAAACCGATTTCTCATCCACTGACACAGTTCATTGCAGCATGAGGCTGGGAGATTAATTTTATAACCACAGACAGAAATCAAATAAAAGGAAGAGTCAATGCCCCTTTTAAGCATCAGTAGAAAAAAATCACAAGCACACAGCCAATATTAAAATGCAGCCAAGGTTTATGGCCAACATTTAAGTAGGTTTATCCTGGAAAAACAGAAAATAACCAACTGTGTAAATGGAGACAGGCATACTACCATCACCTTCCCCTCCACCCAAGAGTTTTCCTCTTTCATTTGTTTGTGGTAAAGAAGTCTTCTGAGCCAAACAAACGTGCTAGAGAAGACTTTAAACGGAAACTTACCAAGCCAGTTTCTGTGAATACCCTCTGCCTTGACAAAGAGCTTTATCAAGAAACTCCCAGCCTGTTCCATTCTGAAATCTACTGCTGATGGACAATTACCTTTAACCACCTTAAAAAATATCTTCTTTAACTTCTAAGAATAGCCTTTTCTGCAAGATTTGAAGGAAGCTGCTATCAGAGTAGCAAAAACAGTTAGTCCCTTCATTTGCTAAGAGACAGGTACCAGCTGAAGATATTATGGCATATCTTGGTATAAATATTTAAATTGCAATGCAGCGTGGCCTTCATGCAAGGTGCACTCCGAGCTGTGTATCTCCTGTGCTCACACTGGTACTTAAACAAATGGTCAAAAAGGATTCAGACCATTTGTATGTCAGCTCCTCCAGGGTAAGAGCCTTATACGCTTGTCCTTAGCACATAATAAATTCAACATATATCGAAGACATTTATGCATAAAGAACAACAAAAAATTATCACAGGGAAAAAGAAAGCATATGGGTTGTTATTGCAGAATATTCAAGATCACACATTAGCTTCCACTGCAATAAGTATCCAACATCCTAAAATAACGCTAGTCAGCCAGCAGGGATGCAGCTTAAGGTACAGTTCCTGAAGATGTCTTTAAGTCAGAGTCTAGACTTAGTGTTTAAATATTGTCCTGAATAGCTGTTTCTATAAGGAGAGACTGCAAAATTTAATAATGCCCTACAGTTCTCATATGCTGTACAAGAGAAAGAATTAAAAAGGTACTATTTCAATGAAAGTGTTACACAATTTAATCCTTTTGATGGTAACCCCTGCATCAAGTCATTAAGATGTGCCATTTCTTGAACAGCAAGAAGTAGAATATGTATATAAAAACAGGAAAACATGAGAAAAACTATACTGAAAGGAACGTACAAGGAAAAGCAGCAAGGAAATGAATATAAAGTCCCAGTAAAGCTGACAGAAAGAAATAAGAAGGTTCATCTGGACAGAAAATTGACCATACAATTTTTTGCATTCCATATGTGTTTCCGTCAGTGGCTCCTATTTGAAAAGTCCTTAGTTTCAAGTCAAACCCAGATTTTCCTGTCTGATGGGCATGAAAGCTCAAATTCACATCTGCAAATTAACTATGTTCTCTATGCCTCATACATCAACTGTTATGTGCAACATTATTTCTGGAATTGTATCTTAGCTTACAATTTGACTATTATGGTACATCAGGGAGAAGAAAGTGCACCTTGGTCTGCCACAGCTATATTTTTATTGACTTCGCAGTCCTGAATGAGGAAATGTCTTTTTGTTAGCAAACTAAGCGGGTCTGACTTGGAAGATTTAAAGGGCACAGATATGCATCAGTGATCAGGTGATGTTTGCAATGAATATGGGATGGCAAAAAGTATCTACTTATACATCTAGGAAGGTACTGCGACTATTTAATAGCAGCAGGAGGAATTTTTAAGCCAGAAATTTTAAGGGGTAGCAGACTTTTACTTGCTTTTTGTCTGGAAAGACTTTTTTGCACTCTCACCATCACCCCACCCCAGCATTTCCAGACTGTTATTCATAACTGAGAAATGGTACGAAGTAGTCTCGTCAATGGTTTCCACTGAGTCTGTTGTTTTCAGGTATTCTGATATGATCAGTCCTCCATAGGAAAGTCTATGACATACCAGTTTATTTCTTCCAATTCCAATACTATGAAATAGACAATAAAGCAGGATCTTTCAGCTTGCTCTCTCTCACCCATTCTCTGAGGCATTTAGCAAGGTCTTTCCTCTTCCTCCCCCAGACTTCTCAAAATCTTCTTTGACACTGAAAACTGGATTTGTGTCTTCTGAGAAACAAATCCTTTCCTGGTCTGATTAAAAATCTGATGAAAAGTAAATCTCCCTTGTTCTGTAAAAAGGAAACCACTGAAGTCAGTTCTTACCGATGGAAAAGCGACAAGTTCAAAATGCCAGAAGACAGATGGACTGATCAAAAAGACAATGAAGTCTTTCCATTAACTTTGATAGACTTTGGGCTTAGGTCATTAATCAGCTCTGTTAAGAATTTGTAGGGTCTTGTAGGGAGGTTCTGCACTAGAAAAACAGAGGCAGAAAATACAACCTTGACATTTCTGTTAAACAAGAAAAACTCAGGAGATATACTCACAAGCATACTACACTTGCTAGACTATAATAATATGTTTTATATTTAAATACAGCAGATCAATGACAAATTAAGTATGGAACTAATGTCATTTGGTCAGTCAACAAGTTTTTTTTGACTGGTTGTGGTCCTGAGCAATGACAAACATATTTTTTAGAAGTGCTGTGGTTACAATAAACAAAGGTATGTATGTTTTTCTTTGCAGAATTATTAGCCCGTGCTTATTTATACTTACCTTCTCAATGCACCAAAACAGTGGAGATATTTTCATCTCAGATGTAGTGATTTTTTAATAGCATACTAAAATAATTTATATTCCATCGTTATACTTATGTATCCACGTTGCTTTCTTTGCTTGTTCTTATTACACATAATGTAGAAAAAATGTCTACCATTCCTTCATCTTGATCTTCCTCCTGATTAATGTTGATTTGTTTGTGACTATGGTGAATTAACAATTTTTACATGTTATTTTACATCTTCCTCCTACAATTCTCTTACATTTTTCTAGCTGGTATGTACAAGTCAGTTCACTGAACTATGTTCCTGAGTTATCTCAGGCAAGCGTGAATTATTTTGCTTACTTCCATTATAATGCCAGATTCTTCACAGCTGCAAATCATTACCAATTCTCATCATTTTACTCACCTATGCTTCTCCTTCTTTGTATTGCTCTAGTAAACAAAAATTACCATTATGCTGATCCTTGCAAAATGGCTGAAGTCATTTGCTTTCATTAATGTTTGCCATTATCTGCTAACTCCAAAGCTCTTTCATCTCCTGAAGTTAATCATCTTCCCTTATCCAAATAATCTGAACATTTCAGTGGCTGCTGCAGTTGACACTGGTATATTTATTCCAAACTGGCACCAATCATATCGCGGTTCTGATGAGTGCAGAACCTTTGTAGCATCACTGAACCCTGAGAACATATTTCAAGGAATAACAGACTCTGAAAAGGAGGCCCCTGGGATTTTTACATGCAAAAAGATGTTTTCTGGTCAGAAAAGCTTTTAAAAATCTGGTCTCTGTTTTAGATCATTCTGTAACCAACACTTCTTAGAATCAATTGCATTTATGTCAAAGCATAGAATCATAGAATGATTTGGATTGTAAGGGAGATTAAAGATCATCTAATTCCAGCCCCCCTGCTATGTCTCGTCTCCCTCCCTTAGTTAACTTTTAAGCTAGCTGAGGTAACAAGACAACTACTTGAAATAGTTAAATATCTTCCTTTTATGATTTTGTTACGACTTTAATCAAATAATACCTTTCTGAAAGTGAATGTTCAGCTCTCGCTATCCTCAAGAGCAGAACTGATGTTTAAATATCAATAATTTTCTGTTGCAGTTTCTAGTCACCACTTTTAAGTCTGCCAACATCCTCCCTCTGTTAAAAGATGGGTTTGACTATGCCTGCTCAGGTTCTTGTGTTTTGGATCTCCAGGATAGACTCATTCTGGTCCTGGAGCTTTGGTAATCTTTAGACATTTTAATACCCTGATCATCTGTTCAGGTATGGCCTTGATTTCCCTCAGTATTTCTTCTTCCTCTCCTAGGAAATTTACATCAACGTTTAGCATCTGTCACCCTCTTTTGAATGTTAAGGCAAATCATTAATTTAATGCCTGGAAGTTCTGTCTATTAATTATACTAAGTTTTTATTTCCACTATAGACTTTTTGTGCAAAGTACTTTAAAATGACTTCACAAAAGAGCTCAGTACATCATCTCTCATGTTGACTCTTTCTATAGGCTTAGGCTTAGACACAAAAGGCACATATTTGACACTTTTTTCTAGAAAAGCTACAAAAAGAAACCTATTGTGTGTAATATTTTTTTTTTTTCCCAAATCTTCCATTAACTACCTGGTCTCAACTATAGCATGTTGTAATGGCCTCCATCGCCTGTATTAATTCCCTGATTTTCAGGAAACCTATCTTTTTTTGCAGGCATTTAGGTAGTATAACTGGTCTTGCAACAGAACTACTAATGGCAAGGACTGTGTAAAATTCAAATTAATCAGCTAAAATTTTTGGAAAAAAAAAAATCCCAGGATAGCATAAGTATTTGGCCAATAAAAATAGACAGAATTGAGTTTCTGTCACTACTACCATTGCTCACACTGTATTTTTGTATGGATGTGCATGCATTTGTATAAACATGTATGATTTAACTCCTTAAACTTCTTTCATTGCCTTCATTCAGACAAAGGATTTAGTTTTCCACATTAGAAAAGAGGGGCAGACTGCATCCCTGACACAACTTCTTCTCAACACCAGATAGTGCTTCCCTTTTACCTGTAAAAATCTCACATACTTCTAGAAACTGATATCACATAGTCTCCTTTATAAATGCCAATGTTGTAACTAATGTTAAATAATTTCTCCCACAGTGCTGTGTAAATTTCATAGATGTTTCCACATAACATCTTTAAAGAATGCCCATTACTATTCACCCCTATAACCAAAGGTCTTATCCAGTCCATCATAATCCACCTCATATCTCCACTATTTTAACATTCATTCCTTTGCTGAACTCTGATCCCCTCACAGAGAAGCAAATGCAACAAAAGAATCGGCTTCTTTGACCAACCTCTGCGTATAATTTTTTAAATAATCAGATATGAGCTGTTTGTCTTAATCTTCAAATTCTTTCTCATTTTTATCCTGCCTATTATCTCCAGTGTGTTCTGTCTCCAGTTAGACCATCATGTTGGCTTCCATTACCCATGGAATTGACAGATATTTTTAAACAAACTCCTCTGTGATTTTTTTCCAAGCATCTGCCACATAACCTCATTATCTTCCTTCAAATCCCTCATTAAAACTCTCTTGCTGTGATGCCTACAAAAACATGAGAGAATGTTTAAGCTAATAATGAATTGAGACACTTTCTCTCATACTGACCAATGTTGCTTCATTGTCCTTGTGCTCCTTTGGCTGTCTGGATCCATGTATTTTTTCTTATATTTGAATCACAGCCTCCCCATGAGGTCCTAGTTTATGACTTAGGGATCTTTGGTACTGATAATATAAATAATAATCAGAAGAAAAGGTTTTTCCTTCTCATTATACATTGTTAGCTCCTGAAAAGACGTTCACACTTCCTTTTTGTGTTAGTTTCTAGCAAGTAATTACAGAAAGTAATATAATATAATCCCGAAGTCCTCTCTCCCTTTTTGCAAGGGAACTCACAAGTGAAGGACCAATTCATCCTTTATTCAGAAAAAAAATCTTTGAAAAGGAGAACGATGGGTTAGAAGAAAAAGTTCGTGTTTCAACATATTTTTTTTTCCAAAAGATGACAGAGAATTTCAACCCAATTTTCTCTCCACTGTGTTTCTGCCCCTTAAAACAGAACAGATAGGATTCTCTTCATGGAAAGGATGATATCTTTTCTTTGAATTAGCAATTTCCTTGCTTCCTTCCCTGAACACCGCTGGCTGCTGGGTACATTCCAAGTCCTGATGTTCATGAAGTTACACACTCTTGCTCTATCTCTTCCCATGGAAAGGCAAATGTTTTCCTTTGGGAAGGAAAAGAACCATTTATTTTTCACTGATGATAGAGAACAGAATGAAAAACAAATTATTTTTTTCATTACACATTTCACAGCCCATCATTTCACAGTTCATCATTATTTCCATGCTCAGGTATTGAAGGTTTTTTTAATCCTCTGAAATAAACACACCCAAAGCTGATCTGCACCTACATTAAAAGGAACCATTCTTCTGAATGGGCCTCAGAGTGACAGAAGGGCTGATGTTCCCAGTTTAGTTTTTAAGTCTTCTACCAATATGAAATGCCCTTAACCACTACATTTTCCCTTTTACACTTCATCTCTTTCTTTCCTTTTTACCAGACTTCATTTAACACTCATGCATTGCTCAGGGAATGACCCCTGTTCACAAGCAGGATAGTTATTTTTTTGGTCTGACATATTATTATTGTTGGCAGTATACAGAGTTGTATACTTTAAACAGACATACAACTCATTAATTTTGTTCAGCTGATAATTGTCTATCACCTGCAGAAAAACTTTAGCATTTTTCTAACAAGAGATACATAGTGTTCAAAGACAAAGCATTTTTCTACCTATGAAAAAAATGTAAACATTTATACACCTATAAAATATCCACAGACATCAATAAATGATACAGCAATCACTAATTTTTGCATGTAAATAATCAGTTTTGATGCCTATTTTTATATGTAGACAAAGACACAAGAAGTCAGACTTCATGTTGCTTAGGTGAGACAGGAGTTCTCAAATCCATAGGATGTTTTTTTCCTCCATTGTATTTTGTAAACAAAAATCGCTAACAATAAAAGTTGACAATTTATATTAGTTATGTTTATGAAGGATTAAACTCAGAGTTCTGTCCTTTTAGTCAATCTGAGGCATCAGAAAATGGTTCAATTATGAGAATTTAAGCAGTCATAGCGATTTAGTAGCACATTAATTCCATAGCACTTCCATTGGTTGCAAACCTGAAACTGCAGCTCAAGTGCTAGGCATGGCCAGAGCTATACAACTCTGATGAATGTATGTTATAAAAGAATAGATTTTCACTCCAAACAATGTACACAAAAAAGTTTGCGTGTTACAAACACAGCTCAGCTTTGACAAGTTGAAGGCCTTCATTTTCACTCAAACACTTCTAACAAACTTTTTGTCTTAGTCTTCATAGAATAAGAAAGCTACACAAAGTGAACTGTTCTACCTTAAAATGTTGAGCCACTTTAAGAAGAAACTCAGATGCTCTTGGGAAACAAAATGAAACAACAACAACAACAACAAAAGATTAAAAAAAAAAAGAAAAAGAGGAAAAAGAATAATAATAATAATAATAATAATAATAATAAAGAAAACATAAACAAGAAACATAATCTTCCAGAATTTTCCCTTTCGCTTTTCTGATTTTCCTCGGTGAGTTTTGATCATTTTCCTAATATCACTTTCAATGTGTCTTATATCAATATCAATTTCAATCTGTCCCTAAATTTGAATAGACATCTTCACCTGCAATTGTGTTCTGATTCAGCAGGAAATGACTTTGCAAAACAGCACGAAGGGCAATTTAAGTGAGCAGAAGAAATATAAGGTAACAATATATTAAGATATTAAACACTGGTTTATATTATTTGCATAATAATATCAATATCAAAAAAAAATACTGAAAAAGGAAAAGCTACACTGTGGGTCATATAACAGATGAAGTTAAGGAGGAGAAACAATTATATGATCTACAGTCTATGGACCAGATTTAAAGTTATGCACCATTTACAAAGTTCTTTTGAATAATTCACTCAGGGGAGAAAAAAAAAAAGCTGTCCAATAAAGCACAAAGCTTTACAGTTCATTTAAGCTATGTTTCTTTATGCACAAGTGGCCATATCTCCATTATGCATCCAAGGGTGCACAATCACAAAACAAGGTGGACTTTGACAGAAGGGGACATGACCTGTTCCAGTACACAAAATATATGCATTACCAGTGCTCATTTAGAAAAGGAAAAGTAAAACAGGTGTAAAATGACAGACTGCCTGATGTAGCTTTAACTTAAAATAAATGCTCTTTACCTTTGAAGGTTTTATTCTTAGATTTGCTGCAGTGGAGACTCCTCTAAAAGTCTAAAATCTAAATGAAAATATTTTTAGTCTAAAAACTAAATGAAAATATTAATTTTATGAACAAAGAATTGGCAGAATCTTACATAACACCATGTGCTTGAAACCACTGAGTAGAGAGGAGAGTGAATCAGCTGATAGATGCCATGATAGTGGCATCCTTATTAATTTTCAAGAAAAAGGAAATTTCAAGGAAAAGTGTAGTGATATTATCTTGTATATTTGACAATGGCCTAAATATTGCTGAAACACTCCATTCCAAACTGCTGTCTACATTTTAAGAGGACTGCTGATACAATGTAGTCAGTTCACAGAAGAGCCTTGAGCATGCTTAGCAGAACAGATCTGTTCATAGCTAAATACTTCAGGAACTCAATATTTTTACAGAAGATTAAGAATGATTTGATCTACAGCTTAAAAGGACGCATACAGGAAACAAAAAAAAAAAAATTTAAATGGCTTCTTTGATCTACACTAAAGCACAATTTTAAGCACACATCTGAAAAAAAAAAATCAGACAAAAAAATGCAGATAATATGAATAATGTCCTTCAGCTTCAGAAAAGACTAGGGATTAGAAACATGGAACTTTTGATCTTATTTAGGCCAAAAATCCCCAAACTGCTATATAGCAACTACATTGGAGTTGTGCACACTTCATAGCCTTCTCAGACATAGGATACAGTGAAAAACAGAAGAATATACATTCACAATGGAAGAAAGACTACAAGACGTGAAATGGGAATAGTTAAATATGTTACCAACAGAAATAGCTTTAAAGCCATTAGTATATGCAATTAAGATTAAAAGGAGATAGCTCAGAAGTGACTTCACCACTATATCTACTTTAAAGGAAGAAAAATAAAGATTAATAGATGATCAGTGCTCTGAGTATTTTCAACATCTGTATGATGTCTTAACGTTTTTACAGTCTTAGCATGGGAAATGAACATGTAAGAAAGAAATTGAAATAATATAAGTTTTTGTGACAGCTTAACTCTGTTAACTTAAATAGACTTTGTAAAGGACCTTTACATAGCACTGTTTTCTCCTCAGACTGTTCAAAAACATTGAATAGCACAGATTGGGGTTACTACCAGCTAGACCTGTCGTGCTCTTACTAGGTCAATCAAGTCTTTGTCTCTTGGCATCAAAAACCTGGAGGGAGGCAAATGTGAGTCATACCACTGTCTTATAAGAGAAATGTCTCTTAGAAATGTCTCATAATGTCTTGTAAGGAAAAAATGACACAGTAGAGAAAATGTGGATGATGAGTGCATATACAAGACATTGTCTTAGATAATCCAATTTGTGGACACAGATGTGATGTATTAATTCAGACTATATTATCTTTTTCTGGAGTCCACTATATTAAATCATAAAAGTGTTGATACCAAAAAGAAAGACATAAGAAAAAAATGAAAGACAGTACAAAAACACAACTTCCAGAAGTACATCTGCATCCTGAAGACTGCAAATGAGTAGCTTAAAACTATTACTCAACGTGGGCATTGTGCTACTATAATCAGTGTGATATTGCAGAATATGTCAAGGCTCAAAGAGAAGCTGCAAGTCTACAAAGACAATACAAAACTTCAGGGAGAGAATGAACTGAAATGAATTTTTTAAAAAACTTGGGTAGCCTTCATGGCTTTAGTACATAATTAACTACATCTGGAATCCTATGTCTACTTTTGGACCCCTTGGTACAGAAGAGACAACAGCAAATGAGGGAATCTGGTGGAGTGCTCTGAAGATGGTTAAGGGGCTGAAGCATATGATGTATGAGGCTGAAAGACTTGAGTTCAGTATGGACATGAGTCTAAAGAAGGATCTAATTCCCAGATTTCTATTGCTTAAAAGGGAGATACAGAGAGGATGGACACAGACTTTCCTCAAAAATGTTGTTCAGGGACAAGAAACAACAATCACAGATAAATTCCTGTCAAAGATTAGAATAAAATTCCTCACCACATGAGTAGTCAAGCACAGACTACAGTCTCTGCAGTCAGAAAGACTGTAACATCTCAGTTTACAATATGGGACTGAACATTGCCCTGATCAACCTGATTAACGTCAAAATAATCCTTGCTTCGAACAAGAGGTTGGGCTAAGTTAAAAACAAAAGAACAAATTGTGGTTATACAAGCCCTCCTTCACATCAGAAATAGGAATAAAAAGTTAAACACAGTTTGAAAACAATTAGATACATTAACAATCAGCTAACAAAGTTGACCAAAAAAAAAAAAAAAAAAAAACCTTAATTGACATTAGTTTTAGTAAGAGTTTAGGTGATAAGGTGAGAGACAGAGGTAATTGTTATCTGATTATTATCTAAGAAGCATGATGGAACAGTTGGTGTAAAAAGGTGACAATATTTCATTAAATCTGTATCTTTAAGTCCTGGCCTTTTAGTATCCAATTACATTAGGAATTTTTCTTCCCAAAAATTTCTTTTGAATGTCAGAGAAGGAAGAATTATGTTTTGAGAAGTATTCCCCCATCGGAAAATAAGTGTTTATACCCGTTCTTTCTGTATTTATTTATTTATTTATTTATTGGTAGGAGTTCATTTGAGTATAGATTTCTTGTTCAGCTTTACCACTCATTTCCATGAGGGCATTTGGTGCGCTAGGTAAAATATATTCTATTCTGGGAAATTCAGATACAAGATCTAGTGCTTTTTGTGGTTCCTTTGGAGGAGATATTTACTATGGTATGGTGGACAGCATTGGCAAATTGTACATTTGTTCCTCAGACAAGTCTAGACTGATTCAAAGCATCATAATTTGCAGAGAAATTTCTTCTGATGGTTGAGTTTAGGGAGGCTGAGACTGTGCAAGAATTTTACAAGGGTATCAATGCATGAAGGAAAGAATATCAATAATGAGAAAGTCTGATGAAAGATAAAAATGGAAATGATTTTATTACGAGGAATGAAACTACAGAAATATGGTGTGAATACTTAGACAAGCTCCATAAACAGAATGAAAAGGCTAACAACAAATGGACATTTTCCAGACAGCTGAGCCAAATTTTTGAAGAAGAGATTCAAGAGGCAATCAGATCTCTTAGGAATAACAAGCACCAGGTGTCAACAGTGTTGCTGCTGAAATGTTAAAAAAGCAGAAGCTATAATCTTAGATATCTCATCCAATATTTTTTTTATAAGGAGGTTGGTGAAAATGCCAAAAAAATGAAGAAAGCAGACGTATTTCTAATTTCAAAAAAGGAGACAAAATGTAAAGAGACAGTCTGCTTTCCCTACTCATTATGATTCATAGAATTCTAGCTTTAATGCTTTTATATAGATTTTGCCCTTACAGACAAAAAACAATAGGAAAATGTCAGTGTTTCCAGGCATATATAGCATTTCATAAATCTCATCTCCATGTATCAGATATTTTTAATGCTTTAATGACAAAGAAAGATTTTAGTCTGATCAGCATACATATTTAAATAGATTTCAAGAACTGTGTGGTAGTATTTTTCCAACCTGATTTTTGTACTGAAGTGAAAGAAGTGCCTAATAAAATTATTAGGGTGGTACAATTCTTTGTCATATGATTGAAAATAAAACTGTGGCATGGGAAAGCTCTATGCAATTTGCCATCAGTATGGGATTAAAACAGGCAAAACTAAGTGTGGAAAAAGTCTGGTGAGAACCTACATGAAGTTTACAAAGAACCTAGGATTAAATAAATAAATGAGGCTTAAGCACATTCAGCAGCAAAGACAGTCAGAATTCTGGGAAGACATAACAGTCACAAATTTTTTGGAAAACCATACTTAAACTGTGATTGTATAAGCATGCAGAATGCTGACCTAGGAGGAGGCAGAAAACTATGGCAAGCACCGCTAGGTATCTTTAATGTCAAGGTGACGAAAGAGGAGAAACAAGAATCTGAGCTTGATTCATCACAGTGATATTCAAGTTTTATAACTGTTGGCCTTCACTGAAATTGATAGTTTCATGAGTGTAATTTCAATAGTGAGTCAGGCTGAGTATGAACTCAGTATTAAGTTGTGTTTATTCATTGAGCCAGAGCTTGTTACGGTTGTTATTTATTGCCTGCCCTTGGAGTCATACCTTGTTTGAGGTATGTTTCTGAATTATTGTCAGACTTGATATTGTACTTCATTACATTAAAATTTTGCTGATGGACGATTTTAATATTCACGTGAATGATGCAACTGTACTTTGTCTTTATTCTGTTTTGATTTAATTAAAGTTACCTACCTGAATAATTTTTGCCTTCCCTTTTGCTTTCAATGGCCATTTCATGTCCCTCTTGTTTATTTAATAATTATCGCTCTAGGCAGACTTTAGATCCAGTTAGACTGAGTACTTTTGTTATCAGTTTTGATTTGACAAATCATATTGTTATTTCAAAATCAGCAGATGAGGCACCAGATCTCTTATTGGAGATTAGCACATCTCTAGATATAGGCAATTACTTATTCTTATTCCTTTTTAATAAACAAGTTTTTAAGTTGAAGAAAGCTGCAAATTGGAGTCTTTAAGGTAAATAGGTTATTGGCCCTGGAAAAGACTTACATGTAGAAATCAGTTATCTTGTAACATTTCATTGTTATGAGAAGTACTGCAAGGTGAAATCTCTCCCTGCTCTCCTTTCAGAGATCATCAATAGCTTTTTAATCAAGAAAAATTAGCTGAACATAATGTCATTTATCTAAGGCTATATGATGATCTTTACAAATGTTTCCTGAATAGTGTCTTCACTGAAATAACTCTCTGCTGGTTATTTTATTTATTTGCTAATTTCTGCCTGTCTTAATGTCTGTCTACTGTGTTATGAAAATTATAACTGAATATTACAGCTAAATAAAGAATTGAGAGGCCGTTAGGAGCAGCAGAATAAAACTCATCTCTCTAGTCCCTTCCTAAAACAATTATTGACTGTACAGGTCAACTTACAGAATAATATAACAGTCAACAATTCTAGTCTTTCTTGGGCCAAAAGGAAAGAAAAATTACAGAAACCAATTGTGCACCAAAAAGATTTTTCTAATCCTTCAGTATTTAGATCAGGAATTGATCAATTAAATCTCTTATTATTCAGGATACATTTTAAGAAATATTGTTTTAAATACACATCTAAAAACACATATTTTTTTTTATATATAGACAAAGTCAACTGCACCTGTAAATGAATGGTTTATGAATGTTTAAATGTATCTCATGAGAATCAGCTCAGTGGAAACAGGAAACTGTCTAAACATGGTATTCCCAGATATGCCAAAAGGAAAAAAAAAAAAAGTGTGGCTTACAGGATACTTGTTCAAACTGCCAGAGTACAGTGATGATGCTCAGATGGAAGGAATTCAATGCTTTAAACAAAATCCCTACGATCATTCAGGGATTTGTTTGTTTTGATTTGATTTTTTTTTTTGATGATTTTAAGAGTAGAACTCTTCCTTTACCCAAAGATTAGAAATTCAAAGGTATAATTCAAACGTATAAACAAACACAATACAAATTATGTAAATGTGTTGTTTGCTTAACCTAAATAAATATCATCACTGTATTATTACTCTAACTTGAACTTTAGGAAAGACTTGATAGTTTTCACTTTTCTCTTACCTTGAATCAAAAAAAAAAAAAAAAAAAAAAAGAGACAAGACTGATTCTACAGCTTTTTCTATCCTTACATGTATCTCTATGGCACCGCTTTCCATTATTTCTTTGTTACCACTATGCATTTTCATTACAGTGTTGGATATTTATGGCTGGGTAGTAACTCTAGTTATAGCTAAGGACACTTGCAGCTGAGCTATGAGGAGTAACTACTTGTTTGTTAGAGTTTAATATTTGAGTTTCACCCATATACTTCATATTTAGATCATGACTGCCTCTTCATTGATTTTTTATTCTTTCTTTATAATTATATTGCACTCATATCTCCACACCATAAGATCATATCACCTGAAGGTATAACTTCCCTAGAGAGACAGAAACACAAGATATCTCATGAATATACTTACATATTACTGTACAACCACATATGCATATGCAAACTAAATAAAATAAGTATAATGTACAAACAGTATTGTTTCAGAAGCAGTATTTTACCTGATGTCAAAAAAATATACTCCCAAGAAAAAATAATATCATTGGTTTGGCTATACATAATAGTCCCTATATTTAGGGAGATACAGAAGTTGTTTAGTGTCAGACTTTGAAATAAATAACAAGTAGACAACTCAGGTGAGTTAGGAACACAATTCACCTCTGCTCTCACGCTAATCATGGAGTGAGCCGGGTACAAGCAGATACTCTGGATCATGCATCTGAGGAAATGACACACTAGACATTTTCTTACCACATGCCAGAGAACACAGGGACACAGCACCTTGCAATGGCTCTCTAACTTTGGACAAGCTCCAAACATTAAGCTTGTTTTAGCTTGTCATCAAAATGTCAGCTGAACTTCCAATGAAACTCTTTCCAGTCCAAAATTTTGCAAGACTCCTCTCATTGAAAAAAAGGATGGCACAGCACACTGTTCCCCTATGAGCTCAGCCAGCTTTGCAGATCATTACAGAGTGTTTAAATGTCCTAGACGTCCTGGGCTGATTTAGCAAATAGAGGGAGCAGTGCTTGGACTCTCTGAGCACGTGCTGTAATTTCTGGCTATTGCTGCAGTAGAGGACTGGAGTGAAACAAAACAGATCATTTCTATGTTCCATGTAGCAGGCACTACTTATAATCTGATCCTACTAGAATTTCACTAAAATGATAAAAAAACTCATATATGATTGAGTTCCACAGGTTTCAGTTAGGTTTTTACACTGAAGTGCTTTGGGGTTTGGACAGTGAGATTCAACTTGGGATTTCAAAGCTGTTACCCAAGGGAAATGCATGCTTGAATCCCAAGAAAGAGAAAAGACTAAATTCTAAGGGTACAATTCTGAATCATTTATAATGCATTTTCAAATCCTGGAAAGGAAAATATTCCAGCAGATTAAGTTAACTATATAAAATACAGCACTTCAATATCCAGTAGTCTGTCAGGGCACAGCTCTTTTCTATTTCTAAATCTGATATAGAGGTTAAAGTTGTTGCATGACAAATATAACATTGATATAGTCATACAGATAATTATATAGAACCACACCCTAGCGTTCTAATATTGATGTCCCTCCTTCACTTTGCAAAGATCCCAAAATCTTCAGTAGATTTCACTTCACAACACCTCCAAGATATACAAAGTGCTCTTAACTTGCATGCACAAAGTTGCACAGAGAATGACGCACAAAGTTTGTCCAGCTATTGAGACATCTAAAGAAGTAGATTCTGGCTTCCCAGAATTTTTAAAAATTTCTAAAGCCTCTGTACACTAAGATGTGAAGTAGGTTTGTCTTCAGAAAGTAAAAAAATATGAACATCTACACATCTCTGAGAATTCCACTGTACTTAACCATATCTTTAACCACATAAAAAACGTTTCTTTGATTTCAAAATCATGTTTTCAAGACTTAATGGAAAGAAATCCTCACTAAACAAGAGATAAAAGATGTAATTTTATGGATATTTGGATAGTGTCCTTTTCTTGAGATGCTTTTCCTTCACAGAGTTTGCAAATGATAGTTTGCAAATACAGGCTCACACTAGAACTATGTAATCAGGAATGTGGAGCTAACAAAGTCATCATATATATTTGAGATACTGCAGAAGTGTCAAGCAGATTCGTTATGTGTTTAAACATAAGCATCTTGTGCCATTTTAGACACACTAAGTTATTCAAGTTATCAGATACCCTAAAGTGACAAAAAATGTCTCTATGTAATTAAATTTAGACACTTGAATATTTCTCAGTGTGACTACCTGGACAACAAGCTCCATTTACCCCATATTTGTCTGCATTCTATCTGTTGAGGTACCTAAGCTAATTAGCTAGCTAGGCTGTGACTTTCATCTAAACTATAGATATTTCCAAAATAATCAAAAATAACTATGAACTGATAAGACTTTCTGCTCTGATTCTTGTGATTCTTGTCTTTTCAAATGTTTTTATCCTAATTTGGGTCCTGATCTTGCAACTATGACAGACTGTATTTCCATTCTTATGGAGATATACAGCAGCTTAATTACATCTCTGCACAGTCATTCAGTCACAGACTTGGTCTTCTCAGGGTTATAAATTCTTATGTGTGAGGAACAGATTTAAGCGCTTTTAGATTTAACAATTAAGAAATCAACAGTTCTAATGATACTGTTTTTCTGCCCTCTTCTACTCCTCCTCTGTCCCCCAAAAAAGGATAAAATTATATTGAAAATTCATTCAATGCTATTTTATGTCACTATTTCAGCTGAAGAAATTCATTTTATTATATTCTGGGTGTTGCCTCAATAATAAATCAATTGTAAGTATGTTACTATCAGTTTCTGGCACCAGTATACATGTTGACTTGTCACTGCACATTTTACCTGGTAGAAACAGTTTCATACACTGAAGGCAAAATAAATAAATTAATTAATTAATTAATTAAAATAAATAAATGAATAGATAAAGTATGTTGACCTGCTAACAAAAGTCTGAACATACATCTGGCAATGCATCTATCTTATGAGCTCACTAAAGCTCTTCTCTAGATTCAAGATCGAACTCTATAGAGGAACATATTACTGCTAAAGAAGAACCACAGTGCTAAGATGAAACTGGAGTAAACCCTAGAAATTTATGCCGAATGCCTAGAAATTTATGCTGAATGCCATTCCTAGCCAGACTGCCCAACAGCCCAGTTGTAAGGAACATTCATCACAGAAACCATTTTTAATTATTTCAGCCTCTAGGAATGTCAGTACTACTGTTTGATTTCCTGCAGAGACAGTGCATCACTCTGTAACATAAACAAAACCCTCAAATCTTGGGATTAGTGCTACTGTCACTTAGCTTTTTAACTCACACTGAAGAAGATGTACAGAAAAGTCTTACTTGAAGGTATCAGCTGCATAACTCAATCAGTGCATAGCTTTAAGTAACCAACCCCTATACACCTATTATCAAAGGCAAGAAGGAAAAGAATATTTTTCTATGAAACAGGGCAAAAGATTTTTCAATAGCTAATTAGATGACAAAAAGTATTTGTCAATGGGTGCTCCTAGGAGAATCCCTTACTAGCACAGTCTGTGTTAGGTGTCTGGAGACCTTTACTGAACCAAGGAGGCACCTGAACCAAACGATCTCAGGATTTAGAGTTGCCGCCTATGCAGAAGGGAAGGCCAATTGTCATAGCAATAACTGAATTACAGATAAACTTCACGTAGATAGGTAAAATAAGAGGAAACAGAAAATGCAGAAGGTACATGTTATGGCAGGGCCACTGTCTCCAAAAATCTTTTCCCCCAACCCTGTTTTACTGTCCTCTAAGAAACATTTACACAAGATGAAGCGGCTCTATGCAGAACACTGTTCTTTACTGGGTAGACTCACCTGAGATCCCCATGCAGTCTTTCATCCATCTGTTTCTGCCCAAAACCACTTCATTAGTTCAGCTGTCTGAAGCAGCCATTTGTGAAATTTCTTTTAAATTCAGGGCATACATCAGAAACAGAAATGAACGAATGTTTAAAAAACACTTGGGTTGAGGTATACAAGATAAGAAACTGACTAAGTCCTTGATGGTGGGTATCAGAGGTATGCCGCTGCACTGAGAGATTGGTTGGGAGTCAGAAGAGTCAGGATGAAAAGGGAAGGTACCTGCTCCCATAGGTAAAGCTCCAGGGTGGCTTTGAAGACACTTGATCACAGTCCTAGATTTGCAGCTAACTTCATGCCCTCAGGCAATTCATTTTGTTTCTTTGTGCTTCTGTTTCCATTCCTGTCTTCCCTGGAATCTATTTTGGGTTGTATGCTATTTAGGATAGCAGCTGTTCTTATATACTTACTAAACAATGGGGCTCTGATCTCACAGGAGGCTTCTAGGCACTTCTAGAATACAAATAATAAAAAATCTTAATTTAGTAAATATTTATTGAGTTCTCTCAGGTATTATAACTAATTACTGCCTTTTTCCTTTAAAGAACTAATCCATCACTCTGCTGATGATAAAAGACCTTTTCAAACAATGGATTTACAATCCATCTATTTGGAGAAATAATTTGTTCTTATTTCTTTCCCATCTTTTTATGCAAATTGTTTGCTTCCTTGTGGGACAACTCTAAAGTCTCTAAATTGTCTGAACCAAATAAGTATTGAGCAGATTCAAATTCTGTACAATATAAAGATGCAGAGAGAGATCTTCTATTTCTAAAGAAATTATGTACATACAGAGTCTACATTCCACTCGTAAGTCATTAATAAAAGAGCTGAACTACACAGGATAAGACTATCCAACCAATTAATTTGTCAATGATATATTCATAGTAAAATTTTTCTATTTCTGAACTTTGTGATTATAGTCCAGTAATTCTATACAATCCATTTCTATCCAATCTGTTTTTTCAGTGCTATACCATATAGCCTAACACACTTTTGGTAGACTAAGACACACTTTTAGGAGCAGTTCCTCATTTCAACTGGATCATTTTGAGAAGCTAAAGTGAGATAGTCAAGGACTCGTTTGCAGAGTTAAATGAGACCTCACAGACCACTCTCCAGAAAGATCCAGAAGTTTGGCACTCTACAAAAGAGGTTTGCCTACCTCTACACTGTTCACTTCATCTAGTTTGAAAGGGCTTACTCTTAAGCACTGGAAATATTCCCATGAACTTCAGCACTATTCATCACAGACGGATAAAAAGTAGACATTCTCCATTCTACTAGAAATAATAGACTAGCCAAACAGCAAGAAACGTTTACCTTTTGTCTACACATTTTTAACCTATGCCAAACATGGGATACACCTATATAAAAACACAGAAACTGATCTCAAGTTTCAGTTCTACAAAAATAATCTCTTGCAATGTGACTGAAAAGGAAATGCTATAAATAAATTATTTCAATATCGATTTGTCTTGTGGAGGCTTAAAAACCTATTCTGTCTATATGCAGCAATTTGAAATAGATATTATTCTGATATTAACCTGCTGGTATACCTTTGGTAACTGGAATGAAACTTTGAGTGATTCTCATAATTAAAAATTCCTTTAGGGTAAAAGGTTAAGATAAAATTTAAGTTTAAAGTTTAGGGTAAAAAACATTAGTGTAACAAAGACTGATGGCAATTCTAGTTTGAATTTTAAAATGTTAGCAATCTTTTGTAGACACCTCTATATCAGTCCCACTGGTAAGCCAGGCCAGTCTGCAGAAGATGTTGAAAAGATAAAATATTGGAAAGTTTACTTCGTTATTAGTTTATCCTGTTCCACAGATATCATTCTTCTCAGGGACCATTATGGATATTATTCTAACGACAGAGGACTGCAAAACTCTCTTTGCTTGGCATATGCTGTGGTCTAATCATGAACACGTGGCTAGTAATCACAGGTCAGGTTATAAGATATAAGATTTCACTAACTGTTTCAGTCCTTGGACTACCAAACAACCAATGTTCCAAACACCTTATCCATTGATCCCATACAAAACTGCTCTTAGTGAGCAAGGCAGTGTGTAGTAGTGGACTGAATCTCACGGATTATGAAACTAAACACAATTTGGCTACTCTGAGTTGTGTGACCTTCATCATTTCATGGTATTACATTCTTTCCCATTCTGGCCATAGGTAGCCCAGACTGCAAGCTGTGTGTGGCAGGTACTCTCTCTTACCCTTTTTGTACGTACTTTCTAGTATGTTGTGACCTCAATTTCATGTGAAGTTCTTGGGAATGTCTAAAACTTGGGAATGTCTAAAATGTACAGAAACAGTAGCTCCATCAAAGCAACTCACAATACCTCTAGAGATGGGTTACATAAACATAAACCTAAGGGACTCATTCACCTCCCAAAATTATACGGAGATGAAACTGACAAAAGTGATGAAACTCCATCCAGTCACTGGACTAAGTATCTGGATCAATTACAGCGTTTTGTCACTGCTGAAGTCCATGTGAAGATTTAAGGGAAAAAGAAAAGGCAATAGGAAAAGAAAGAAAATAGGCATGGAGAACGGAGATAAAAGTCAGTGGAGGTCCTCCAATGTCCAGGAATATGTGTACTGGAAATGTGGGAGAGGATTAGTCTTGGTCAAAAAGTTCAAGCACCACCAGAGAAGGGCTGTAGTACTGAATCATAGAATGGCTTGGATTGGAAGGGACCTTAAAGATCACCTAGTTCCAACTACTGCTCGTGCAACCCTTGCTTTGGCTACATAAGATATCTAAAGACTGAGACTTCTACATTCTCATCTTGCTTTAGGGAAATTACAGGTTTTGGTCTTATGCATAGTTTTGGTATTTGGTTTCAGATGATCAGTTTTTGAAGCTCAGAGTCAAATAGAATCATAGAACAGTTTGGGTTGGAAGGGACCTTAAAGGCCATCTATATCCAAACCCCCTGCCATAGGCAGGTACGCCACCCACTAGATCAGGTTCCTCACAGCCCCATCCAACCTGGCTTTGAACACCTTCAGGAATCCACAGCTTCTTGGGGCAACCTGTTCCAGTGCCTCACCACCTTCATAGTGGTGCTATCTAACTCTAACATCTAATCTAAATCTCTCCTCTTTTAGTTTAAAACCATTTCCCTTTGTTCTGTCACTATCTGTCCGTGTAAAATGTCACTCTCCATCCATTTTACGAGCCCCCTTTAAGTACTGAAAGGCCACAATAAGGTCTCCCCAGAGCCTTCTCTTCTTTAGGCTGAACAACTCCTGCTCTCTCAGTTTCCTCATAGGAGAGGTGCTCCAGTCCTCTAATTATCTTTGTGGCCCTCCTCTGGACCCGCTCTAACAGATCCACATCCTTCTTTTGCTGAGGGCCCCAGACCTGGATGAAGTATTCTAAGTGGGGCCTCATGAGGGCAGAGTAGAGTGGGACGATCACCTCCATTGACCTGCTGGTCTTGCTTCTCTTGATGCAGCCCAGGACACAGTTCACCTTGTGGGCTTCAAGCCCACACTGCTGGCTCATACTGAGCTTTTTGTCTGCCAGAAACCCCAAGTCCTTCTCCACAGTGCTGCTCTCAGTGATTTCTTCTCTCAATCTGCATTCATGTCTGGGATTGCCCCAGGACAGGTGCAGCACCTTGCACTGTTGAACTTCATTAAGATCAAGTGTTGAACTTCATTAAGTGTTGAACTTCATTAAGATCAAGTGTTGAACTTCATTAAGATCAAGTGTTCTCAGGCTGTCCAAGTCCCTCTGGATGGCATCCCTTCTTTCTGTTGTATCAACTGCACCAATCAGCTTAGTGTTGTCTTCAGACTTGCTGAGGATACACTCTATCCCATTGTCTCTGTCATTGATACAGACATTAAACAGCACCAGTCCCAAGACAGACCCCTGAAGGACACCGCTTACCACTGTCCTCCACCTGGACATAGAACCATTGACCACACTCTCTGGCAGCAGCCATCCAGCCAATTCCTTATCCACTGAATAGTCTACCCTTCAAATCCTTGTCTCTCCAGTTTATAAATCAGGATGTGTGGGACTACATCAAAAGTCTTACAGAATCCCAAGTAGATGACTTCGGTTGTTCTTCCCTTGTCAACTGATGCAGTCACACCATCTTAGGCCACCAGATTGGTCAGGCATGATTTGCCCTTGGTGAAGCCATGCTAGCTGTCTCAGATCACCTCCTTGTCTTGCATGTAGCCTTGCATTGCTTCCAGGAGGATCTGTTGCATGATCTTCCCAGGCACAAAGTTGAGGCTCACTGGTCTGTAGTTCTCCAGGTCTTCCTTTCTACCCTTTTTAAAAATGGGAGTGATGTTTCCCTTTCTCCAGGCACTGGGGACTTCACCTGACTTCCATGACTTTTCAAATATGATGGACAGTTGTTTAGCAATTACATCAGCCAGTTCCCTCAGAACCTTTGGATGCATGTCATTGGGCCTCATAAACATGTACCTGTAATAACATCCAATTAATCAGTTCCACTACAGTGCTCCAATCTCCTGAACTCCCGTTGATTGCAGTGAGTGTGCGATCACTAAAACAAGTCTTAAAGCTCCTAAGAGTATACCTTTGGGAATCCAAACCAATACGTCTGAATCAGTTTAGCATAGTTCCCATGCAAATCTAATATTTATCCTATTCAAAAATACAAATTCAAAAGATAGACAGGATTGCTCTTTTAGCCACGTGCATTCCTGTACCTGCATGGCAATTACTTGTGCTTTTAGTTTTGTGCCTACTATTACAGGGAGTCTGCAATTATGTCAATCTATTAAAAACTAGGACCAAAGGTCAGCGGGTTTTCCATGACAATAGTATTAAAGTTTAAAAAGATATAGAATTTTTATGCATCTTCCCAAGTAGTACAAAAACATTCAGTTTAACAGAGACAACAACAGATAGTAATAGATATAGTCTTAATGGCTTAATGACCACTTCTAATTGCTATTGGACCTGTATAATATAAAACTGTTCTTCCAAAATGATGCAAGACTAGCAGAGTATGAAACAAAAGTAACTCCTACCATTTCAGCATGAAGCTCACTTAAAATATCTTTTTTTCCTCATTTGTACAGAAGCCATCACCTGGTGGAATGTTTTCTTGACTGCAATGCTCAAAGGTACTCATTAAGTCCAGGGGAAAAAAAAGAGATCAGATGAAATCTGGACATAACCTTCACCCAAAACACTTCTGAAGTTCAGGCTTATTCAGATAAGTTGGGAGGAGGGATTGTTTAAATAACTGGCTGGTGTTTTTGTGATTATACTACTCTGTTTCACGTTGGCTGGCTGGCTGTGTATTTAACATAGACCACTCAAGCAATTTGTAATTTTTTGTTTATCTTCAGAATATTTTAAAATTAAGATGGTGTCATTTGTCCTATCGTATAGCTAAAGGATGGAGACACACAAGACTTGATACTAACTTAAGTTCAGTAATGACTTATAATTTAGCTTCTGTAATTGATTGCAGAATCACAAACCATCAAGAGTGGAACCTCCCAGACTGAGTAAAGGTGGCAGAACTGAGTCCAGATTTGTCAAGACTAAAACATGGAATATAGAGTTCTTAGTGTTTTAAAAGAAGAAAGAATATTCTCCAAAATCTTGAGTAAACTATTTCAAGTGAGCAGATAAAACCCACCCACTAAGGTCCTCTCAGACCTGGGCTAGTTGGGTCTTTGTACCTTTGTTTTACAATAGGTATCCTAATTTTCCCATCAGCAAAAACAATTCCCTCTCCACCTTTGGAGCAAGCAGGATGTTGCTCCAGGACAGGGACTGTGAGAGGCTGTTCTCTACCTCTGAAGCACGGCATCTCAGAGCTACTCCTCAATGCTGCAGGTACTTAAAATTTTAAATTTAGAGTTAAATTACTTTCCACAGTGTACATGGGACATCAGAGAAACAAATTCTAAATTCCTGAGTCCTGATGATTTGGTTGTGAGATCGTCTTTTCTGATTGACTCCAATTCAGCATTGAAAGACACTTAGATGACGTCCAGCTGAATTTATTTAAGGCCTCTGCAGAATTTAAGCAGCCTGATTTAAGATGCATTGAAAAGAGTGGGGAGTGATTTCCTACAGATCTCAGTGGCTTTGATATTTCAGAGCAAGTGTGCACAAACAGCCTGTTTGCAAAAATACAAAAATACTTTCCAGATGCATGTGCTCCATATACATTTTTAAGGTTATATGTTAACTTGAAAAAAAATAGGATATTTGTAGAAGTCTTGTTGTAATTTCAAATTCCCGTTCAGGCTGATCTATGGGATTCCCCTCTTGTTCATGGCTCTTTTAATGCTCCACTTTATGGAAGCCATGAATACATATGGATTTGCACCAAGGACCTCATGTAAGTAGCTCGACGTCAGCTGACAAAACAGCAGTCTGATTTAATAAGATTTTTTTCTGTAGGTTCTCTCCATCTGCTTTGCACCAGTTACAGAATATAAGGTCAGAAAGAAGGCTTAACCTAGATTTTTTTTTGCAGAGATTTTACCAATGCCATGTTCAGAACAGTTTTCCTGATCTTTATTATGTTGTTAGCCCATCATACAAAAGAAACAGTTTAAAATATGTCACAGTAGGAGCTGTCTTAATATAAAGTGTTAGATCACTGATGGCAGATGTGAAATATTCCAGAGTTGTTGTAATGTTTGAAGGCTTGGTATAGAATTGTTAAATAAAGCAATATGATTTTATTTTTGTTATTTTGTTTTTTTAAGAAATAAACAAACATGAAGGAAGGGATTACTGCATGTCCCTGTTAATACGAACTAAGCCAAAGCCCATGAACATATTATGAGGGTAGGTGCTATAATGACTACCTTAGAAAAAGGTCTGCTTTGTGCTTTTGGTTGTTTGTTTGTTTCAAAATTGGGTCATAAGATGTCAATCCTAAATCTCCAGGCAATTAACAAGAATAATTTTTACACAGATAAGGAGCAATATGAATATTCAAATATGATCTATTAGAATTACCCCAAAAAATGTATTCACAGATTACTGTAGTCTTATCTTTCAAATTTGAAAAAGAAAATCATAAAAATCAAAATCATTCATAAAGCTTCCAATGATGAAATAGAAGTCCTTTCAAAGGATAATAACAAACAGTTCATAGGTTTCTTAAGCTATACAGACAAAAATACCTTTAACCTTGCAAAAATTTGAGATATAATATTCTGATGCTTTTTTTTCCCTACACTGTTACGATATATATCAGGACCACATAGAAAAACTTCTGATCTATTTTTTTTAATTCTTCAGGTTTTTTAAATATTTTGATCTTCATGTTGAAAAATTTGCACACTAAATTTGTACATATGGTGATAGTACACAGCCACATCAGCAATATAAATTAATTTCCCTACATACAATATATGTCAATTTCTATTTTTGTTGTTAATGATGTTTCTGGTTATTGCAGAAAGGCAAAATGTGTATGACAGCAAGCACTGTGGCTTCTAGTCCTCTGGAGTAAATATACCTGGAATACAGACAGAAGTGGCACTCAGCCTAAACATCCATCACTACTGTGATAGTTTGAAATGCATCTGGTCCTTTGGAGTATATTTGCTGTGATTACCCAGTTCAAGTATTTTCCAACTATTGTATGTGTCATCAAATGACAGTAATGAAAATAACCACAGCCATTATTGTAGGGTTTAAGACTTTGCCATCTGTTGAATATTAGCCTTTGCCTTTCCCAAACTGGCATGCTGTTGTTCCAAAATCGGCACATAAAGAGTGTCACCGTACTACACTTGTACACATTTGTGTAACTCTTTTGTTTTTACATATCCTAAGAAGTTCCACAAAATAGTGTTAATAGAGCCAGCAATCAACAAGGGAAAAGGTCAGACAGAATAAATGCAGTTCAAGTACTGACGCCCAGTCACAAGGGAATGTAGAACTGGGAGCTGAGTCGGTATTCACCATTGTAAGCTACGGATGCATGAAAAGTTAGTGCAACTGTGTCAAGCATGTGTTAAGATCTGGTAGAATCAAAGAGATCCTAACAGAATTTTTTTACCTTACAATCAACATAACTTGATACACTGTAAATTATCCTAGCTAAAAGGTAAGGTAGAGTACAAGCATAACATACTGCAGAACAGTTAATAGACTATTCATAGAGCTATCCTTATAAAATATTAATATTTGCCCTCATATACAAGATATCAGTTCTGTTCCGGTATCTGAATGCCAGGTATGACTGCCTAGACCTCAGACTATAAAAGTTTCTCAAGTCTTTGGAAGACTCAAGTCTCTTTGAAGATAAAAACAGACAGAAATATTCTGATATCAGTATCTCCTTCCCATGTCCAGTCTAGAGAGTTCATCAATCACAAGACTGATGGATTAGGCTATAACTTCCATAACAATATGTACATTCCCACTGCATATATCATGCAAGAGATCATTCTAAACAAAATCCTCATGTATGTATTATCACTTGCTACATCACAGACGATTAGGATTATTTTGTAAAATTCACATGGTATTTCCTTGTAAATGTGAGGTTTTAATGTTGACTACTTCAAAGTTGATATACAACCATTATTTTGAAAAAAAATAATAATAAGTCAAGAAAAAGCACTGCACTAAAAAAATTTCAAGAGGAAATCCAATCAGTGGAAATGAAATCTATGAGATATAAAAAAACAAGCACCAAAGAACTTGTGAGTATTTCTTGTCTGGGTTAGATTTACAAGAAAGGGAGACAAGAAAGAGAGACTTTTATTAGGATTAAAAGACCTTTGGGAACATTTATAATAGTCAGTTCCTGCCCACTTTCTGCCCGGAATGTATCATTTGCATTACATTCAATTTCAGAGGTTATTATTTTGGAAAAGATGTGACATTATGCTTTCATTCTCCAATCTGTAAACACGAGATGAATGGAAGATAATGTCTTAATCTATTGTCTTCGGCCAATGAGGCCATCTTAACCACTGTAAGCCATCTTAACCACTTAATTATTGTGCCACTGTAATGAATTTGATTAAAGAAAGAAAAAAAAAAAGTGTGAAGGAGGTTCTTACATAACTTTTAATATCAAAAGTTCTTATTCATTTCTGAGAAGTCAGGTGAGACATGAACAGGCACAGAAAAAAAAAAAAAGTATCAGCTACAACAACCAAAAAAATGAGGAAAAGAAACATAATTCCACAGTTTGCAGGGCACAAAACACAACCTGACTTTTCCTGAAAAATGGCTTCCTGTTCTGTACTCAGCTAATCAGAGTTGTTAGTCTTATATTAAAATAAAAATGTAGTAGTTTAGAATGCATAACCCCATGAAGAACCTATTATTGCTAGAACTGTTGGAAAACAAAATAATATAGTATTCCAGTAAGCACTGTGATCATTAAATACTTAGAATTGTTCTTTCAGAAGCAAAGCTTACATTACTCTACAGTTTTATCTATAGAGGAAACGTACCTTGAAGTGCAAATGCTGTCCCTCTGTTTGGAGACCTGTTGATCTAGCAGTATATTGACTGCCTATAGAGGAGGAAGGTTTACAGCAACAGAAATCAATTTCTGTAGATCTAATTCAGTTTGCTTAATTCAAGGCACTAGATGACTCTCCTGTCATCTTTATAACCCTGAGTTCTTAAATTACATAGACTGAACATCAGAAAATGGATGCATTAAAACTTATGGAACCACTTCCATTTTTTCCTCCTGATTTTTTTCCCAATTTCCTCTCAGCTTGCCACTATGTCCACACATTTCATTGGTGTTTTCCCTATTATCATTAGATGAATTTTTCATTTCAAAAAACAGATGAAAAGTCTAGAAGATGGGAGAGGGTAGCATGGTTCCTTCAGTGCATCATTTATGGAACACACAACTTTCCATAATGTGGGAGAAGGTTCCTCTGTCCATTGGGGAGGTTATAAGAGAAAATGAGCAAGCAAACAACATTCAGAAGAGCTGATATCCTGAGGAGTAACATGCTCAGCCACCAATATGGTGAAGACTCACTTTTGGTTTCTTTCATACTCTCACCACATTAATTAACATACTATGAGATAGTAGATGTGAGTAAAAGCTCTTCCTCCATCTATCTTACAGTTTATAATCAGAACTTCTGCTACTGTAGGGAAAAAAAAAAAAGAAAAAAAAAAACTTCTCAATTAGACTTACTGAAATATTTAGCTTACTGTGAAAAAAATTTTGGCTTCTGTAAATTGGCATGTTTTTAAGTACCACTTTAACAAAATATGCCTGAGTAGTGTAATTCTTTGGAGTTAGCTGGATCAGAAAAAAAAAAATGCAGGATAAACTCAGACCCTATAATGGAAGCAGGACAACATACATCTTGCACTTCACCATAGCTCTGTAGGAACTGTAATCAGCCTAAGTGCTCTAAAATGTAGCTGCAATTATTTGCAGATGAAAAATTCCACCTACAGATATTTCTTGAATCAAAATTGAGGATGAAGAATTTGAGGTCACTGTTAAACTAAGGGCATTTTAATGTAATGTTTGTCAAGGTTGTGTCACTCAGGATTTTTGTAGTTGCTTTTATAAGATAGGGTAAAAATAAATTCTAACATTCTGCACACAATTTCTTCATATTCAAATGCAAAGCCATTGACAACTCAAAATGTTGCCAAGCAAAATAATGCTTAAGGCCATCTTCACTGATAGAAGCACAGCTGGAATGAGAACCTTCACTGAGAACTCCTCTGGAGCACAGGAGTACAAATATTGGAGTAACGGCTACATAAATGGGCAATGGGCAATCTGCTGTGGTTTCTAAGGATACAAAATTGGACCAAATTATGGAAAATTATAAATCCAGACTATTCAACCATCTGTGGAGTCAAAATGCAGAGTACTAGGATTAGACAAAAAAGTTCTAATAGTTTCATTAGATTTTGAAGATGATTTATGTTTTGCTATTTCCCGCAATTCATATGGGAATAACCTAGAGCCTTTATCTCAGGTGGAAGGACACTAGGCTCTAAGTACCGAGGGAATGTTAGGCAGAGGGGAAATATGATAGAAGCTACAAAGTAGAAAACAGGAAGCAACGAGAGAAGTCCATCTGGAGAATGAATGCAGGAGGTGTGGGGGAGTTATTTAAATTATTTATACTGCTATTCTGAAGAAGCCCATACTCAATGTTTTCATAAGCAAAATTCAGTTTTGTGTTATTCCAACTATCTCAGCTGGTTACTAACCAAAAGACTAGTCCCCTAATACAGACCCAGACTTTCTGAAGACCAAATTAACTCCTGTTAACTGAGCCTGATCAGCATCCATACCCTCATTTGAGTGCAACCACACAATATGTGCAAGACAACCAAGGGATCAGGCCCAGCCAGCATGAGTTCATGAAAGCCAAGTCCTGCCTGACCAACCTCATCTCCTTCTATGACCAGGTGACCTGCCTGGTGGATGAGGGAAAGGCTGTTGACGTAACCTACCTAGATTTCAGCAAAGTCTTTGACACGGTCTCCCACAGTATTTTCCTGGAGAAGCTGGCAGCCCATGGCTTGGACAGGTACACTCTTTGCTGGGTTAAAAACTGTCTGGACGGCCAGGCCCAGAGAGTGGTGGTGAATGGAGTGAAATCCAGCTGGCGACCGGTCACCAGTGGTGTTCCCCAGGGTTCAGTGTTGGGGCCCATCCTCTTTAATGTCTTTATTGATGATTTGGATGAGGGAATTGAGTGCACCCTCAGTAAGTTTGCAGACACCAAGCTGGGGGAAAGTGTCAATCTGTTGGAGGGTAGTAAGGCCCTGCAGAGGGACCTGGACAGGTTGGATCAATGGGGAGAGGCCAATGGGATGAGGTTCAACATGGCTAAGTGCCAGGTCCTGCACTTTGGTCACAATAACTCCATGCAACACTATGGGCTTGAGGCAAAGTGGCTGGAAAGCTGTGCAGAGAAAAAGGATCTGAGGGTATTGGTTGATGCTCACCTGGACACGAGCTGGCAGTGTGCCCAGTTGGCCAAGAAGGCCAACGGCATCCTGGCTTGTGTCAGGAATAGCATAGCCAGCAGGACCAGGGAGGTGATCGTCCCCTTGTATTCTGCTCTGGTGAGGCTGCACTTCGAGTACCGTGTTCAGTTTTGGGCCCCTCACTACAAGAAGGACATCAAGGCCCTGGAGCATGTCCAGAAAAGGGCTACAAAGCTGGTGAAGGGCCTGGAACACAAGTTCTATGACAAGCGGCTGAGGGAACTGGGATTGTTTAGTCTGGAGAAGAGGAGGCGCAGGGGAGATCTTATTGCTCTCTACAACTATCCGAAAGGAAGTTGTGAGGAGCTGGGGGTCAGCCTCTTCTCACAGATAACTAGTGATAGGACTAGAGGGAATGGCCTCAAGTTGCACCAGGGGAAGTTCAGTTTGGAAATTAGGAGACATTTCTTCTCAGAAAGAGTAGTCAGGCATTGGAATGTGTTGCCCAGGGAGATGGTTGAGTCACCACCCCGGGAGCATTTAAGGAAAGGTTAGACATGGTGCTTTGGGAAATAGTTTGGTGGGTGATATTGGTGGTAGGGGGATATTTGGACCAGATGATCTTGGAGGTCTTTTCCTACCTTAATGATTCTATGATTCTGACTTGATACAGAAATACGTATTTCCTCATTTCACACCAAAATCATTTTTACCAACATATAAATAAATAAATAAATACTGATTTTACTATAACTTCTTGAAACAAAAGCAAAGCTTCTATCAAATAATCACTGTGATCCCTATTCGTTGGAAGTAAACCAAAAACCCATAAAACAATACAACAAATCTGCCATACAGTAGGACTATGTGAAAACAGGTAAAAATCTGAAAACCTTATTAGCATTAATTCAATGGCCATGAGCAGTGACACGAAACCAGACACACCTACAACAACTGTTGCAAAAATTATCCCTACTTGCTTAGTAAATGCAGAGATATTAAAAATAAATATAATAATAAAAAATAAATATGCTTCTTAATTGTGAAAGATCCTGAGGCCCTAAGAGACTCAATAAATCAATCACTTAATCCATACAATCAGTAGGTATGGTAGTTATTGCTCATTATGATATAGCCTTCTCTAAAGCCAAATTAAGAGAATGGGAGTAAGATATTAAGAAAGGAGATGTGTCTAGTAGATTGACACATGCCATTGTGCTACACTAGATATATTAAACCATTCAGACAGTCCTTTGAGGATAAACTGGTGGATGTTCAGAAAAAATATCTACACCTGATGAAGATTTTGAAACAGCAATCATTGATTTCAGTATGAATGGCAATAAAGACTGAACATATGACCAATGTTCTATAAAAAGTCAGCCATTGTAGAAGAATGCAAGAGGTAAGGCACTTTAACTCTTTCCAATAATGACTGAGAAAAAAATAAATAAATAAATAAAACACCAAAATTCCTTATAGAAATACCATTCATCTAAAAATAAATAAATAAATATCTTCTATCATTAAAATGGCTCAGTCTGTTCTACCAAGCTGGCCTGAGCACACAAACTTGCCATAAACAGACAAATAACTATTTTTTACTAGCAACAGGCCTTGCAGTAATGACTTAACAAAAGTCATTATTTGATTAAAGAGGAATGTAATGAAGCACAAGAGCCACAGCTTCACTAGAACTGAGTACAAAGAGTAAGGAATGCGTAGTTTATCCACCGGCCTAATTTAAGAGGCTGCTGAAGTTTGCGCAAGTCAGTCTCAGGTTATCACTAATTCTAAAAGCAATTCTCAATGAGACAGTAAACCACCCATGTCTTCTGAGCCACTCTTGCATTGTTCCTTTTAATCCTGTCACATCCACTCCTTCAACTCTGCTCTAAAACTGCAAGTTCTGTATCCTTTGAGAGACAAGAAATGATTCAGAGAGGGGTCACAAGGTACGAAGGAGTCATTTAACATGGCTTAAGCCAGTCCGACTGCCCTGCTTTTAAAAAGAATGATCCCTTTTCCCATGGACACAGACTGTTGTTCCATCCTTTTCATCAGCTCTAACACTGAGCTGATACAGCCATGCAAAGAATCACATCAGTCTACTGGTCCAAAGGAAAACTACTTTTTGAAGGACTGTTTTTCAATGTAAGTCATCACAGTCACACACTCACTAGTGCCAACACAACAAGCGGAAAGGATGGAGGGAAGGGCAAGTCCACCTTTTCTTTGTACTAGTCTTAGACTAGCATAAGCTGAACACAGCATTACTGCCTTAGAAGAAGCACTGTTATTTAGAAACAGCTCGGTTCTCAGCAGAGCAGGGAAGTTAGAAGACACTGTTAATTGGTAGCTGCAAGTGTTTACACTAGCCAGGGGACATTTTCTGGGAGAAGCTCAGATTCTCCAGGACAGAGTCCATATTCACAACATCAGCCAATTATTAGAATTTTGTCATTCCCTAACCTTACGGAACTGTGATCTGGGGGTTTAGCAGCAGTTCATATGCATGGGAACGCAAGAGGTTCTCCCAGCTTCAGAAAGCTTCAAATAAGGGTGCTTCCATCACACCAGAACAGTCCTTCTTTCCAGAAATGAGGATCCAGAAAGAGGCAGAAGTTGCGTGCTCCTACAAACTGTGGAATGTCAGCAATTTTCCTTCTCTGAATTGTTGTGGTTTAGCCCGGCTGGCAGCCAAACACCACACAGCCGTTCGCTCACCCTCCCCCCTCCCTCTCCGGGATGGGGGAGAGAAACGGGAAAGTGAAGTCTGTGAGTTGAGATAAAGACAGTTTATTAAGACAGGGAAAAGAATAACAATAATAATAATAATAATAATAATAATAATAATAATGTGTACGAAATAAGTGATGCACAATGCAATTGCTCACCACCCGTTGACCGATGCCCAGCCTATCCCCGAGCAGCCGGCCCCCCCCCTCCACCCCGGCTAGCCACCCCTATATATTGTTCAGCATGACGTCAGATGGTATGGAATACCCCTTTGGCCAGTTTGGGTCAGCTGTCCTGGGTCTGTCCCCTCCCAGCTCCTGCTGCATCCCTAGCCTGCTCGCTAGCAGGACAGAGAGAGGCTGAAAAGTCCTTGGCTTGGTGTAAGCACTGCTCTACAACAATTAAAACATCAGCATGTTATCAGCGCTCTTCTCATTCTAATCCAAAACATAGCACCCTGCCAGCTACTAGGAGGAAAATTAACTCTGTCCTACCTGAAACCAGGACAGAATAGTTCTGGCAAATTGTCAATAATTTGAATGTAAGAGACTTGTTGATGTTTCAGTAGTCAGGGTCAGTCATCTCTTAGAAAAACTTAGACAACCTGCAGTAACACCATCCAGAGCAAAAAAGAGTAGTGTGTAAGCTAGAGACTTGAACTTTCTGGCAGGGGAAGCTATTAGGTCACTCTGTGCCTCATATCACATCTGCAATGGGAGGACAAGTATCTTTGCTAACTGAAAGCCATTCAACCTCCTTGCACAGTTATGAACTTAAGTTTTTCAGGTAAAGTCTGAAGGAAAATGAAGAGCACAGCTATGGTAAGCAATAAGACTTTTGCATGTTTCATTGCAAATGGCAAAATTCCAATGCTTTAATATGGAAGCTACTGCTGGAGCTAGTCGGGGAGTAATGGAAATAAAATATCCAAAATGAGTGAACATCTGGGCACCCCCAATCGATCACTCTCAAGCCAGTGTCAAGAAAGCTTTCAGTGCAGCAGTTATCTTGTTTATGCAAAACATCAGTATCTTCCAAAACAAACTCTTCTTGCAAAAGAACACAAAAATGTTTGACTTCCTTTAATTATCCCAGCAATTAAAAAGTAAAATATTGAAATTAACAAGAGAACATTTTGTGCTTTCTCTGTTCCCAAATATTTCCCTGCTTCTCAATCGTTTGGCTTTCTTTCCCCCCCCGCCCCCCAGGTATGTAAAGTAATCCTTCAGACATACCCCTCTACAGAGATCCTTTTAAGTGCCAAGATTTTCAAAATCTCATTTTCCAGAAACTTTATAGGAATGCATTTTAACACTTGGCTATATCACCTCAGATTAGAAATTTGGTAGAGATGGACCTTAATTAATATTTAAATGGAGTATTACACAATAAAGTTGTCAATTTTAGTCTACAAAACAGTCTGCTACATTGGGACTTACCAGAGATGAGGCTTCTTTTTTAGCCAAGCCAGCAGTTGAAATTTCCACATTCCACATTTCTCCTAATTGTGCATTGTGTTCGTAGAATGACAGTCTAAAAAACTGTCAATATAGGATGAATAGAATGCTATGGTCAACAGAATAGAATGCTATGGTCAACACAGGATACTAAAGTAGTGTCTGCTTAATATGCTAAAGATACAACCAATGGAAAGAAACATAAACTATTGATTTTGAAGTTTTTCTATTCAAATTGGTCTTCGGCTAAATATAAAATTGTTGTTCCTCCCTGCCCCCCAAACTGCTTGTTTTGTTTTAAAAATATGCTTAAGATAGGACATTTTAGATTTTATTGTTAGGCTATTTATCATATATAACAATGGTGACAATGTGCAATGAGTTAGAATTTTCATCATCCTAAATCCCATGTTGCAGAAATTATTTGAAGTCAGATGTTTTGGCCAATTGCTCATCATCTCTACCACCCATGTGGAAGATTCATTCACCTCAGGTTCTAGCTCTGTCCCTGTATCATAAACCTGCATTTTGTAATCCTCTGTCAGAGGTAGTTCATGAACTCCAAACTGTTGGAGACTGAAGATGTGTTCTGAGGAGGCATCCCTGTATGCTTTTTTTCTAGGCATCTGCTTTTGGTCGCTGTCTATATGGGCAAACGTTACAGATACAGGTGTACTTTAAGATGTCCAGCTTGTGTCATTTTGTGTCAAATCTAATAATTCACACTAATGCCTGTTCTTTGCAGCAATCTTCACTGCACCATAACTGAAAGATCACAAACAGAGCTGTTTCAGTAGTAGAAAATATATATATATATATATATAGCAAAAATCCCAAGAGCAGCCAACCTGTGCCAGCAACTATCAGTAGAAATAGACAGGTTAAATATCTAAAGCCTATCCCAAATGTCACATCAAGAGTTAATCTTATTTTTTTCACTGAAGTGTGACATCACTGCAAGATGAGGGATTTCTAGGAATTTTTTCTCAGCTTACCTCACTTTGGTCTCATTACACTTATAGCATATTAGCAACTAAAAATTCTTCATTTTCAGAAATGGAATACATTTAATTATAAAGACTCCATAATGATATGTCTTTCTGTTGCAGATTTGTGATGCAACTTGCAAAAAGCAGACATTGGAGAGTTCAGGCTCAAAGACTGGTGCAGGCCAAAGATAAAATGGGAGCTATGCAGAAGCTGTGCTAATGCTTTCTGCTCTGTAAGGGGAAGGCTCTTTCATGCTCCCATGTCCCCACTCTGAAGTACCACAGAAAATTTGTCCATAAAGCCTGCTTCATTAAGTTTTGCACTGAGATAGCTGAAACTTATTTTTATTTCTATTCACCATTAGTTGTCTTCAAATATATTTTATAAATGAGAAGTTTCTGACAGTCAAAGTATATGTTTCTTTTATGGTCTGTTTTTATTTACTTCAAGGTTTTGCTATGACAACCCTATTGAAAGATTTTCCTACCTTCCTAATGTTGTAAATGTGAAAAGAAAAGCATACTCAGAATATTAATCAAGCCCTAATTCTGTCTTTAAGGTCAAGCAGAATTTTTGAAGTTGATATATCTGACAAGGGATTATGAGTCACATCTGCACCTTAAAAACAGATTTGAGAAATGCCAAATTATTCCAGTTCTAGCTGCAAAGCCAGGAGAAAACACCTTCACACATCTCATTTGTTTTAAATAGTTTACTCAGGTATTAATTTTCCAGTATAGACACAGGGTATACAATGAGTATAACAGTTTCAACTTCATTGCCATAAGTCTTGTGTTATCATAACTAAGGTCATCTACCATTACCTACCAGTAAGCAACATCTGAGAATGTATGAAACACTACAAGCAAAAAATAATAATAAAAAAAGCACTATCCCTCCCTCAGCATAGCATGCAAGAACCTGCCTTGCCTACTTGTGACATTCAACAGCTTTAGGGAAGGTATAGCACAATACATTAATATTTCATTATCTCTTTTTAGCTTCATTTTGGGGAAAGAAAAATTCTGCATGTTGTTGCCCTGCTATTCTATTACTCCACTTGTATCATTCTTTCATTTTACATGAATTCTATAGAATCAAGGTGTCCTCCTTCAGAGAAGGAGAAGCCAGATCATTAAAGCAGAATGTCACTGGATTACCCATTCATATCATTGTGGTGGAGGTTCCTTGACAAACAAGAGCATCTGATACCAACTGATACTGGGAACTAAGAGTAGAGAATGTCATTTGTAGAGAAACTGTTCCTAAAAATTCCATGTCCAAACTTCACTTGAGAAATTAGGCAATACTTGTACCATGCAGTTTATTAGTGTATGCTCTGCAGCCTACTTTTCTTTCCATTTCCTCACTGAGATTCCTGCACTGGGGAGCAAAGAACATACTTGTTTCTCCCTCTGTCCAGCTGGTAGCATGGTACCACCATATTGATCAGTGAAGGAACAAATCATGACTGGTCCTGCTATTGGCTTCTTTCAGGAGAAGGATGCATTAGTACTAATGCTCTAATCTCTTTTGGAAAGGAAACAGGAGATAAGAGCCTCCTGCAAGGAGAAAACATAGGAAAGGTCATATTTTTATAGCAAACTGAAGAGCAAATATAAGCATAGAGGCAATTTTCTGCCAAATCCTATTTTGAGTGAATTTTTTGTTGTTTTTTTTTTTTCTGAAGCAAAAATATTATCTGATTTTTTTCTTCATTTTTGTTCTCAGTCCAAAACTTACCACTTTTCATTATGAATAAAGTAAAACATGGCTGCTTTTCATGAAAAACTGCCTTTTGTGCTTTAAAGAAAACGTCCTTGTCATTTTTTGCATACTGCTTAGTCCACAAAGAGTTATTTTGAAAGCTTAAAATGCTGTATATGTATAGTCAAAGGGGAATATTTCACACTTGACTGACTTTAGAAGTAGTGGATAAAAAACAAATTCACTAATACATAAAAAAAAAATGTTTGATAACACAAGTCACTGTAGGCCACATCTGGCTTTGTGGCTAAGTCTATATGGAACATAAGATTTATAAAAACCCCAATTTAATGCCTGAAGGCAATAGGACTACAAGTATGCTTAAGGTAAAAAAGTCAAGGCTTCAGGTACTGATCCAGTCCTGAGAAGTCAACAAGAGGTCTCAGAATATTCCATTAGGTGATAAACAGATAGAAAATGCATCCTAGGAAAGCATTATGCATAAAATAATCAAGATAATTTCCCTGTCTTTTCAGCCCTTGTGATCGAACCTTACCAGCACACATCATGACAAACACAGATGTAGTCAGTTTAAAGGAAGGAAAGCACTCTTTGAAAGAATACTTTTGCAATGTTAGGTTAAGAAATTCACACTCACCAAAACGTCAAGCAATTAAAATTTGCATCCTTAGCAAATGTAACATCCACACTGCATGTAGGCTTGCAAATAGCTGCCAAAGGAAGTGTTAGAAAAATGTCTGCAAGATAAAAGGGGACTAAGTTAAAATTCCTGTGGGAATTATCATTTTAAATTCTTGACTCCTTTATGCATGTACATTCTTATCATGACATTGCCCAGACACACTTTTTTGCATTTCATACTACATTTCCACTACATTTGTAACACTCTAGAATATTTCACCATGAATGTAAAGCACTGGAATTCTAATACCTTGTTCTTATGGAAAAGGCTTACCAGAGCAGAAGCTGAGCTGTATTAATTTATTGTCATGATGAAGGGGCTAGTGAGAATCAGAACTGACACTAACTCTTTCTATTTTCTCCACTACTTTTTGATTGCAATCATTGTGGTGTCTACGGATGTCATATCCATAACAGGCACACCAGAATTCGAAGCAGTTTACTGAGGCTGGAAAACAATTCTGATAAAAATGTGCTGCTCCCAGAGGTTGGCATATTAGAGTGTCTGAAAAGATTGCCAAGGCTGGCATTTTGCCTGTGATGCCCAGGGCTATAGAAGATTGGCACAAACTAAAAATAGTTGAAAAATGATCAACTGTGTTTGGTTTTATGAGTCACGTTTCTTTTAAAACACAACTTGCCTGTCAGACCACAAAGGCCTAATGTGACAAGGTGATGATGATTTGAGAAATGGTATTGCAGATCATATGGGTTTTATATGGTTTGAAAAAACTCTGCAGAACTGGACGTATAACATCTGTTGGTATGTAAAATGTTATGAACAAGGTGGAATTTTGAAAAGACCCGAAAGAGTCAGAAGAGCAAATCTCACTGAAAATCCTACAGATCATCTAAACGGTCACGGAGGAAAACTAAAAACAGATAGGAGATTAGTATTTGATCAAGTATTGTAAATGCTGTGGTCTTCCTATACCCACAGAAAATTCAAAACTCAAGATACAAGCAGGCTGAGTAATAGTACAATACATAGTTTTCCCCAGTTTTTTAAAGACCCTATCCAGCCTTTTGAAAATATGGAAATGAATTTGCCCCAAAACTCGCAGAACCATTTGGAAGGATGCATACAAACATACACAAGGTTATTCATTTACTGTGGAATTTTTAAATCATCTTGCTTCTAGTTTTTATGCTTTCCTTCTGTAAGTCATCACGGACCAAAGGCGTACAGGCAAAAATGTGTGCAAAATGTTTACTACCAAATTAATCACAATTGTCTAACCAGTCAAATGCAATAAGTTCATGGCCAGTATCAAACAGAGCATTTTTCAGAAGACTGTTTTAATTAATTATTCTAGGATGTCAGGGAAAGGTAAGCATGGGGCAGATTTCTATCTGATGTTTTATAAATAGAAAAAGATGTTTTCTCTGAGTTTAAATGATTACTAATTGAGAAATGTTTACAAACTTTAGATCTTACTACAGAAGGAAGAACATAAACTGTACACAGAAAGCAGTAGGTTAATCTATCTTCCAACATTTGCAGTTTCTGGTAGTTTCTTGCCCAGATTTTTACCTAAATTCCTTTGAAGCAGACGATCAAATCATACTGTATAATCCCCAAAATTCAGGGTAATTTTAGTTATCTTCATGTGGATTTTCATAAAACTGCCAGAAGCTCCTTTCAGGTTCTGTACATACAGATGGTGTAATTGCTTTGAACTAGAATCTGATGATCTCTGGCACCTGAAGGAACTAAAAGTATAGCAAAGCTTTCAGGGACTTCAGAGGGGTAGAATCACAACCAAATTCCCTATCTATTCCAATAGGATTTTACATGGAATTAATTCAAAATGAAGACTGTAGACTACATAATCTCCCCTTTGGAAGGTTACTGTATGTTTGAGGAGGAAGCAAGCCATACACAGTAAAAAGCTGCTTCTATAAACCAATTATAACACGAGCAGGACTATATCTGATGGACATTATTTTCAAGGCCTTTGCTACTCAGCTGTGGAAGATTGGGGGTTCAATTTTTTTTATTATTATTATTTATTTTTTAATCTGATACAGATGAAGTACTGACTTTCTCAAAGAAAGTAAACAAGAAATCTATTTTGGCAAGATGAATTTTTCTGAGGAGCCAATAAAACTTCATTTCACAAGCTTCTTTCAAATGCTGATCCACACATTTCTAGTTGCTGGTAGTTGGGCAGCTGTCGAGTCATCACAGTGACTGACATCTTTTTCTTTTCCCCATATACTTTTGACTTTAAAAAATGCTTATTTGGTGCATCACTAGCAGTTTTCAATACACTGGTTACTGTGCCCTACAGACCTCAGAGTGGAATTAGACCTTCTCCTGGCCCATAGAGATAGAACCTCCAATAATTATTGCTGCTGTATTGGTTTCCCGTTTCTTCCAGAACAATATGGTGTTGGATGCTGCAAAACACAGACCCCACTGAATTGACTCCTACAGATTTCTTCCCTGCTTCCTGCAGACTTTGTGGCACATAACGATAACAAATAGTGTACTATAGTATTGAGAGACAAATAGTTCTCTAAAACTTTTCATTCATATTAGCCTTCTCTCTTTTTTTCCCCTTCCTCTCACTCTCTAAAGGATACAGTTGATATGTACATCAACCTTTCTTTTTCATTATGATAATAGTAACAAAAAAGCCACAGAAATTTATAAATTTAGCAGCTCTCACCTGAATCATCATAACACTCTATGTACACACTCTACTTTAAACCCAACATAGCAATACTTAGCTTAGACTTTCCTCTGAGTTTTACTGTAAATCCCATTATCTTGCAAATGATGTAGATTAAGAACACACACATCAGCTGTGCCTATTGATCAGATGATTTCCGTGACTTCTGATCATTACAGCACATAGGATCAGGACTGGGTCCCCAGGACTCAGTACAAAGCCTCCAGACAATTGTCAGAACTTTATTATTAACTGAGATAGGACCTAAGAGAATAAGAATAATTAAGTATGAAATGAACATGACAGTTTTTTCAATGAAAATCTTTCTGCCATCTTGTTCTCTTGTTATATGAAAAGCCTGCAGGCTGCATTTATCAACACAAGTGTTAAGGTTATTGCCTCCTAAACCTTCAGGCTGGGGCCCAAAGGACTGGCTCAAAAATTTCACCAGTCATATTCCTGCTACACCTTTCCTTGCTGCACAGATTATACCATGCCTCCAAGTATGTTTGCTGAGATATCACTCTCAAACACTGGAAGGAAGAATTTTGAAAGGCTTTTGAGAAGGCTGTGAAATCATTATAGAAAAGTTCTCCTGATGTTGTTGGCAAATCTAATGTGTTTAGATCTTTAGATCTTTTGACACAATCTTTATGTGTCACATAGCTGCAGGCACTGAAGGTGAAACCTGGTCTAACTAGAAGAGCAGTCAGATAGGTCTGTTAAAATACACTTTTGCTGAAATCAGCTCGAATAAAGCAGTTGCCTGATCTCTTGAGTGTAGTGGATTGGTCTCTTGAGAAAGGGCTACTTTTCAGTCCAAGTGTCAAGTATCACAACTGTTCCTTTCTATAACTTGTTGTTGTGGCTAGACTTTAACTCTTTGCTTTTGTAAATGATGAATGAAGTCATGCACTAATGTTCTACTTAACAGGTCTCTTTGTAAATCTCTTTTACCTAATATAAAAAGAAGAAAATATGAGAGCATTTGATCCCGCTTTACCTCAGTCCTTTAACAGCTTGTGAAACATTCCATCAATAAATTAGAGTCCCATTAATTGCTGTAGAATGGATTCATCGAAAAAGGAAAATTCTTTTAAAGGCTCTAACCTCAGGAAAAAAAATATAGATGTCTGTAATAATGATTTACATGCCTTAGCATTAGACAATGTATAAAGTATGTGATTCAACATGAAATATCCATAGCCTTATGGACCATGCAAGCTCTGGATGCTGGTTCCTCAGCAGGCGAGCTGACACATTCAGATGAAAGCTCAAACTGAAGTAGAAAGCAAATACCAAAAATACCTCAAGTATGAGTTGTGAATGAACTCCTTGCTTCCATCTGCCACCACCCCTGGTCTCTAGACAGTCTCCCCACTGAGAGCCATGTGAATTAAATGACTTTCATTTCCCTGCTTCCCTCCTCCTCTCTCTTATTTCTTTGTTCTCTTTCCCAGTACTATAACCTATACTCTGCTTCTTCACTGGTTTCCTCTGATTCCTTGTCCCTTAAATATGCATAGATGATGATAAACAAATCCACCCAAACTGTAGTTTCAAAGCAGAAAATCAAACTCAGTATAATTCATGCTGATTCCTGTTTGTCCTTGCTGACAATAACTGCATATTTCTGCACATCAAATAAATTTTAAATATTTGGTTTTTCACTATCCTTATTTGGTTAATCAGCAGAGGTTATATTTGTCTACCCATTCATTCATATCCGTGTAAACTACTTAGCAAGACAACTGACAACATTTATCTTTTTAGCACGTTTCCTGTACAGTACCTATACCAGCATCTCATTCACATTTAGCAGGAAGACTTCAAAAAGGATTGAGAGTAGTTGATGTCAACTTAGAGGAGTGTGCACTAGCCACATGCTCATGTAGTATATGTTTGAATGATCCAAATCTACTGTGCCTGCAAAAGTGGACTAAAAAATGTTCAGGGCAGTTCATCCTTTAAGATGCTTTAGAAGTGTTAAAAAAATAGCAGATTTCAGGTAGCATTTCCTCTGTCCTAGGTCCTAGGTGAAAAAAACGAAAACAGAAGGCAGTAAAAACTAAAGTAATATAAACCACAGCTCATGAGAGATATTAAATATTTGCCATAGATTCAGTTGCAATTTTTGGTGGAGGTTGGTTCATATCTAGCTCTGTTTGTCAAAATCTGATTTTACAGGCAGGATTTCCAAAAATAAATGCAAGAAAATATTACTTTTCTCCAAATACACACAAACATTTAATGTATTTATTCTAACTAGCTACTGTGCATAAATGTGCCTGATTATTCTGCAAGCGGTTGCATCTGTACAGGTGATATCAAAAATCTGGTCATGTACAAGGCATGCTTTAAAACAGATGATTAATTACTTTTAGAAGTGGGGTTCTCTTTCTAAGATTAAAGGAAATATTTAAGTTAGTTGAGATATCTTATTACTTCTCCATAATATACAGAGCTTTAGGGAAAGATTAGGTTTATTAAGTCAGACTCACAATGCAGGCTTTCAACACTGCCATTTCCAATAAGTACACATTTGTTTAATATTAAAGTTCCTTTTCAAAACAAAGTAGTTAAGCCTACCCTCACATTTATACATCTGCAGTTTGTTTGATAACTTACAACATAATTACAGGCTGTCCTCCCACTAAATGCTGTATTCAGACTTATGAAACAAGGTGGTAAAATATGCACTGGAGTCTGAGTACTAAGCCCGTAATTTACCACAAGCACTAGGAAGAAAAGAAACAGAGGGGAACCCTGCTATTTAAACTGCTCAGTTATCATGTTTCCCTCCCCCACATATACAGTAGAGTATAACCCATTCATATTTCAATTTTACATTTCCTAAACTGTCATCTTCTTATGTTTCAAGTTCATTTGAAATGCAATCTGTTTATCAGAGCGGCAGTGAATGCTTCTGCAGATCAAGAGAGAGATGTCTCTCCCCACTAACAAATAGGTCTGTAGCAAATGGGTTGGTGAAATAATGCAGGCATTGTGGCGTTAAGTAAACTGCCCAGAGAATTATGGAAGGGTGCATTTCGCAGCCCCTTTCTTACCTCCTGTGTTCAAGCAGTGTGAGTGTATCCTCCCTCTCTGCTGGAGATGCAGCTAAAATAACTAAGTAAATTCTCAGGTAGAACTAGAACACATGGAAAAGGAGCTTTGGATGGCTGAGAGTAACCTTATTTCAACAAGGTTTCTTACAGATGGTGGCCAGCCCAGGAGACACACAGAAGTGGTCAGGCTCCAGCATCCTGGGGTGCTCACCAGCAGATGCCTCACCACCACCCTCCTTTCATCAGGGCTGCTTGCTCAGGCAGACAGCAGGACTAACCTGGCACCTGGGCTTTGCCCTGCCTTGCTTTCCAGCCCCAGTTTGCAGGGCTCTTGGGGAAGGGAGCTCTTGCACTCCCGTTCCCTCAGGAACTGCGAGCCTTTAGCCAGGAACATTGCTTTCACACAATCACATTCTCTTTCTATTTTATTTTTCCTTTTTTTTTTTTTAATCCATTTTGTTATCCCATCGTACTTAACCAGCAATCAGGGTTCTGAATGGTGATTTTCAGTGATATGTATATGTAAAGCTCACTGTGCAGCAAAGTGTTCTCAGCACAACTCTGTTCTGTAAATATGCCAGCTCACTTGGTGCCGCTCCAAAATACATTTTTCTCAGCCACAACCTGCAGTTCTAGAAAATTATCCTTGTTTTAGATTTTAAAAAATGAAAGTCACATCTTCACATACACTATTTACTAAACACATCCTGTACTATAAAAAAAAAAAGAATGACTATTAAAACGCATATTTATTTTTCACTGTTTTTCCCACCTTCCCTCCAAACCTGCATCATAAATATCAATGAAAACGTATTCACCTCTGATTCCATTTAAAAATCTCTAAGCTACATTTGGCAAGTTGCAAACATGAAAAAGTTCATCTGCTGTGAGAAAATATGTTGTACCAGAATAACATTTTAAAAGTAGGTGTCTGACTTTCATAACTGTAGCAGACTTAACAAGGAAGGGAGATATAAGATACCAAAAGCTGGGTGGTTTATTGTCATTTGTTTGCTAAAGCACCTCCATAAAGTGAGCCTAGGAAACCTAGGTCCACCCCCAATCATTCTGAGGTATTGTGAAAGGCCAGGAACATTAAAACAGTCTAACCCATTTGCTTATTAAGATTCTTCTTAATACTATCATATTGCTTTCCTCAGGATACTCACCTCAGATTTTGCCTGAGCTTTCAAAGACAAAGAAAGGGTGTTTTTCTCATGCCAGAATCCAGACTCATTTTGTTAACATGCTAGACAAGCAGAAAAAGATGCTAAAGACACAAAGTACCAAGAAGCTATTGAAATCTGTTGAAACCATCTCCACCAATTACACCCAAAGTTGCAGACTTAAGGAGACTTCAGCACTGCTGTAAGAGAAAGGATATGGAGGAGCCTGTCAAAGTAATTTATTCTTAAAAAATAAATTAGACTTATTTTTGAAACAAAGTTCCTATATAAAGTACACTAAATCTAGAAATGTATACCTTGTTGTTATGTGTGGAAGCTGGCCACTTGCATGTCTGAGTGCATATATAATCTTAATCATTACAGGTACCATTTATGCTTCTTTCCCTAAACTTTTCCCTAGCAAAATGTCTCCCTGAGCATACTGTCAAATATTCCAGCTGTTCTCTTCTTTCCCCATCTATCAATTATCCATAAAATATTCTTCAGTGAAGTGCTGAAACATATGCTATTTATAAAACCCGCCTAGCTTTATAGAGATGTTTATAGATGTTGTCTATGACTCAGGTTTTTACATGGGTACCTAATTCCTTTAGGCTTTATATCATTGCCTAATTAGCATTTGCCAATAGTCCAAATAGCAATAATATAAGAATGTGATTGGTGATATCCAGAAAAGGAAAGGAAACATTATAACTAACTTCTGAAGACATTTCCCATCTGTGAACTGGCCTACCTGGCATGAGAATAAGAACAGGAAGGTACACAAAACACTTCATTTTATGATCGGTCTTATTATCAAACTGTTCATTTTGTCCCATATAATTGAGTTTGCTATGAGGGAGAGAATGATGCCTACTGCTGGATTCACAGGAAGGTCTACTGAACTGCTTTGATGACGGGCAGTATTTTTTTTTCCAGTTCCTGCCAGCAATAGGAATCAACTACTGACAGATGTACTATGAATCAGAGTTAAATTACTAGGTGGCTGGGTACTATATTGCCTGTTGCTTCTTCAAAGTTCAACAGCAATGATGTTTGGCAGAAGAGCTCTCATTTCCACAGCTAATGCACTTATTTGGGGTTTACTCACACCTCTCTGTTTCATAGCAGCATCGTCAGTGCTCCATCAAGGTGAATTCCTTGAAAAAAATGTGATGTGACAACAAAAGTGAAGCTAAATTCCCATTGCAGTTCTTTGATCTGGGAGCATGAAATTAAGAGGTCTGGTCCTATCATAGCACTCCTCTCCACTCCCAACCTCAAGCACCCTAGCTGGGCACAGCAGCACTTCTTTCACAGCCCTTCTCTCCAGACATGGCTCTTTGCCAGAAAGATGGCACATGAATTCCTACAGACCAGAGAGATTGCTCAATTATTTACGGCTAATGATCAAGGCAAGGGTGGATGTTGTCTCCACAGAACAGCCATATGTAAGGCAGAAGAGGTCAAAAGAACACTGCTGCAAAGGTAGCTAATGGGAGGACAATGTTACCTCACAGCACCCTGGGACAAAAACTTGACCCAGAGTAGGTAGGGAAGCCAAGATCCTACGTGGCCTTTATGTACGGAGAGGGAATTGCAGTGCTGGTGAGAGAAAGGCATTAAAATCCTGCACCAAGCTTCAGTAAACTAGTCAGCTACCAACACATTAACAAACTGGATTCAAGATTAGGGAAACTGCAACACTGGGGAATTACATATTACTTGTCCTATTCCAAATCCTCTCTTTTGCCATTAGGAAAGACTTCCTTCTTTTAATGTCATTATAATAAATAAATCTGTAGCTCATGCAGAATGAGATCATGTTCATGAAAGTGATATTTTTACATAGCCACTTCTCAGAACACAACTGCACTAGAAAAGAGACCCTATAGTTATATACTCGCACTAATAAAAAGCAATATTTGCAACCCACCTACTGACTTGCCTGCTCGTGATGTGCATCTCATAAAGAATTAAATTGGGTTAAGAACATCATAATACTCAAGAGAGAGTTTTCAATAATTTCAGACTCTGTTACAGTAGAAGCCTGAATGCAGTTAGACCTACAAAAATACATGCACAGGCTACATCCAGTAATACTGATGTTTTTCATTCAACATTAAGTTACGATTGAGGGTGTTAAAGAGCTGTTAGAGAAGGAAGCACCACCACAAAGTATTAGTGTTGAAAGCAGACTTCAAATGGATTACAAGTGTGAGAAATAATAGAACATACCAGTCAACAAGACAAGGATAAAGACAATAATCTACACTACCAATGCTCATTCAAAACAAGGCTAATCAGACCATTGCCAATACTTAACAACCAAACTATTTCAGGCAGTATCAGCTTCCCAGACAGTCACTAATGCTGACTGACATGCAAAGTGATTGTGGAAATATCAAACAATAGTCCAATTTCTGAGGTCGTTACTCATACATTTAACTCTGTTGTTACTAGGGCAATTTTTTTTTATTGAAATCAATCCATTCTGACACCTTGTTCTGAATGCTTGTTGGACTTGGCAATAATAATTCCTTCTGCTTCTTTTCATGTGTTATCCCTTCAGTCTCGATCCTTTCATCTGTGTCCCCTGTAGGAATGATGTGAAATTGGTACCCTATTTCCAATTAGAGACATCTGGAGATGGCAGTGAAGAGTCACAGCAATGAAAATATAACAAAGGACCTTAAATTTAAACTGCAATTTGACCTAATAATTACAGGGAAGGCAGAATATTATGATTATAAATGTATGGTCCAATAATCTAGTATTTTTTTTTCTATCTGATGTATGTTTAATTCAACTAAATGCAATATCTTCATTCTTACATAAGTTTTGTATTTAAGTAGTAAGATTTAAATATTTATGGAAACTCAGGATTTGAGGGGGATGTAAACATATCTACCACTTGAGGAACAAGTAAAAAAATTCCAGGTCTCCATTAAACTGCTCCTGCAGAAATTTTATATCAATTGAAATTTTAGTCAAGTAAAGATGAGTTACAAAATATAGATGTATAGATTGTAGAACTCTTTTTATTATTATTATTTTTTCTGCAGAGAAGGAATATGGCTTATTATTTTTAAACTCTTATGTAAACAACTCCTGCAGTGTGGTTGTAAGAAATGAATCAAGGAACTTTTAAATGATGTTTAAATTCAGGATGATAGAGAAATACTGACCACAAATACTTTGGTATGTTGTGTCATGGATTATAGTGAATGCCACAGTCCCAGCAACTTGGCAGAACATTTATGTTCTGTGTGCAAGAGGGGAAGATCAAGCACATTTTCTCATGCCTCTGAGATAAACTCTCTGTAAATCTGTATATGAGCTATATTGATTTCTACTAGCAGAAGATAGTATCCTGGGTGTTTCTGGTTTGTAGGCAGCCCATTGTTTGTAGGTAGTTTTCCTTTCTTCTAGCCCACCTGGTCACACACTATTGCTGAGTGTCATCAAATGAGTGCTTTGCTCTGCCACTTGTCAGCTGCAACCTACTAGGCATGCAAGATACCCTGCCTAAATTCTCAGCAACTGTTTCGCTTCAGAGTGAATGATTTGAAGGTTCTTCAAAGGAGGGAAGAAAGACTGTTTTATAAGCCCATATCATGCTGTGCGACAAGCTCACAGTTTTGTGTCATGCAAGCCTTAATCTCTTCACAACCCATCTAGTTGCATCTTAGTCTGTTCTCAATATCATCTCTCTGCTGAGAGATCTGGATTTCTCATGATCTAATCATATTTCCTGTCATCTCAGTACAGATTATTTCCCCTACATATTTATCACAGATGCATACTTCAAAATGTCAGCTAAAAACAATGTGACAACATCGGCAAAAGGTTTTGCTTTACTGAGTGCAAACAAACTGCCCTGATGGGCATTCTAGCAAAATGACACAGTCTTTCTTCTAATCTTTAATCCTAATGTTTGTCTTTTCAGTGTGGATAGTTGTTTCCTCCCTGCTTACCTTCTGAATCAGATACTGACAGTATGTTTTTATACTACATTTCATTTTCATAAACCATGTAAGCTGAAAAGTTGTTTGTGTCAAGATTTTTTTTTGCCATCGATTATTATAAATGCAAGTCTTCATCCACTGATATTCACAAAGCATTTTTTGTGTGTATCCTTGAATATACCTTCAAAAGCAATCATTCTCTCTTGTTCAGAAGTATGAAAGTCTTTCAAGTACATTACCACCAAAAGAGCACACATCCTTGGGCTCTGTGTGTGGTTCCTTCTTTGTTTTTCATTGTGGTTTTATTTGAATGTTTTATTGATTTTTTCCCCTCAGATCCAAAACCGTAAAAACAGGAAAGAACGTCTACTTGCAAGTGACAGAAAAGGAAAGGGGTATTAAGAGCCCATAACAAAGTCTGAAAGTTGGAAGGAAGAATCCTAATGCGATGCCATGATACAGCTACTGAGCCTCTGCTTGTACACAGGGCAATACAGATGAGAATGTACCTTCCTCAAATTTAACCTCACTTGTAGGAGGAAGAGCAAAGGCCAGGTCAACCAGTAAGCAAAAAGCAAGAGGAAAGGAAGGGAGACAAAACCAAGCACATCACTGAGCTGGCCCCTGAGAAACTAAGAAAAGCTCATCCTTTCCTCCATATAGGAGGGAAACAGGTGAAATATTGCCCTAAGGTCTGCTTGAGAAGGGGTGCAGCTACACAATGTTTACAGACATTTCACAGGTACGCAGTGCTGCCTTCAGTAGTTCATTGCTGTGAAAGCATTATAGCACAGCTATCAGCCTAACATAACCATTCACAACCAGGCAGACTAAGTACTTCATACATCACTCCGTCCAGTGCTTTGCCTTTAAAACCCCTTATTCACCACCTCAAAGGCACCTCAGTGTATCCTGGTCAAACTGGTTGCAACATTTATCAATAAGAGCAGCAGCTGCTGCCACGTCTTGCAGTTACTTGGAACTGTAGCAATCCACCTGTAAGGAAACAGTGAGAAAAAAAAAAACAAAATTGCCTCAGATCTGCACTGCTAACAAAGGCAAGGCCGTGGTTTAGTGAATGTGACATTGATTTCTCCTGTAGCTCTGTTCCATAGTTAAAGCTATAAGCAAAGGTTCTTATTCATTGTTTTACTCAAGCAAACTTTCACTGCATTCAGAGGAATCTATCCAATGAAAGACCAGGAAATGTGAGTAGTAGCCCAGAGGTTTAACTCTACTTGGTTTATTTCTAATCAGTCTCTTTTAAAAGGATAATTAAAGCCACTTGACATGTGACTGGTGTATATGTGCCCCAATCTAGTATGAGAAAGAAACAAGATAACCTCCTCTGTTAGAAAACAAAAATCATGAACCAGAAGCCATGATCTCATCAGTGTGCCCCGATTATAAAGAAAGTCTTTCTTCTCTCCACAAAACTAATCCACAGTGCAGCATTCAAAGCCCACAGCCACAGCGGCAACGTGCGCAGCCCCTGCACCCACCTCCTGACTCAGACCTCCTCATCCTCTGTCTCTGTAACCCATCTTCCCTATCCACACATCTGCAGACACCCCTCATTGCTCTCCCCACCTGCCCACTGACCCCCTCCCCTGCTTCCATACACATGCACAGCCATTTCCTCCACCACTGAGAGTTGGATTCTTACCCTTATTTATTCGGTTCCCTTTTTCTGAGCACTGGAGATGACCACATAGGATTGGCTTTATCACATTGATACTGCTGCCTTTATAATTACGGGACACTGGTCTCCTTGTGTAATGTCAAATGCAGTTTAAGGATTAATGGTATTGCATTTCCTTTTCTCTTGACAGTGCTAGACTGTTTTCTCTGTATTGTTACATATTTACAATAATCTCTGAAATTTCTGCTGTGGAAAGTACAGCACCATCAGAAGCAATCACCAGTTAGTAGCATGATTTTTATACTGTGATATCAAATGTGACTTTAAAATAATGATAAAATTTTAATGTTTAAATCTTTTTTTTTTTTTTAATAAACATTCAGAGGGCATTTAATACAGCTTAAAAATAATGGAATAGGTCACCTGGAGGCAAAACAGTCTGAGAAGCTATCCGCCTATACAGCAAAATGTTAATGCCCTTTGAAATACAAAGGCAAGGGAGTTGTTCTCTTTATTGCCTAATGTTTTGCACATTTTCAGACCCAGGTCCAGAAGTATTTATCTTTCACCTCAAAATCTGATTGCTGTGCTAATGCTATTTAAAACTAAATGGAAGAAAATTATATTCTCCACAAGAATTCAATTGATTCTTTTCTTTGGACAGAAAAAGAAATAGTAGTCATTTTTATTCACATAAAGTTCTGTATAGAAACCTCTGTGTGTAAATCACATTGGGCCTCTATAATTTATTAACTATTGGTTACAGCTGAGATAAATGCATGGGAACACTATGTATGTAGTTGTAAGCAATGTCACATTTGGATTTAGGACTCAGACCTCCTGCAGCATTCTAGAAATCATTACTCTTTCTCCAGTTCACTCTTTTTCCTGCAAGTCTTTGAGTTTAAATGAAACAGGAGTACTGTTCTCAGGCACAGGAAGAGTCAAATTAATTCTTGGAGTGAGCAAAAAGAAAAAGAGAATGCACTACACAGCTGTATTAACCTTGTGCACAATGTTTAAAGTGGCATTTGAGGAATTAAATGTGCTGAAAAGTTCAAGAACTATTCAAGTATGCAGTGACCCATAGGATGCCTGGGTCAACATGAACACTCTTGACATAGAAGTCCAGCATGTTTTCCTGACTTCTGAGAACCAGCAATCCAAAGGAGATAGTTTGATACCACAGACCACACTAATTCTCATTTTTTTCTTATACACTATCTTATGATCTTCCCCATTGTGCTGATACGATGCGCAACATAACACAGGACAATATGATCAATGTATTGATGCACAGCTGCAAAGGACCTCAATGAAAAATGTTAATATTCATGTATGATGCTCAGATATCACCTTCCCAGATGAAGCAGGAAAGTGATTGAATATAAATATCTCATTCTATTATGCCCTTTTGATCATTATCAATAGTGCATTTAGAAATCCAGAAAACAATTTGCAAGATTTCTTTTCAGAGAATTGTTAAAATTCTCTGGACAAAAATCATGGACAAATATTTTAAGCTTTAGCACACTATTGAGATCCAAAACCATATTTGCTTTCATGAAATATGGGCATAGAGCAATAAGCTTTATTTTTATATGCAGGTACCACCACTATATGTTCATATAGTTTATATGTAAATAGCTAGCTGAACACCTATTTGCGAGTTAAGTTTACATGCCCCAGTTACAAAAAATGTTGCATTGAAATCAGGTACTTAATCACATACTCAAAGCCTTGACTTTCTGTTTGTAAATCTGATCTGTATTGGATTTTCCCTGGATAACAGATTCCCAAAGTACCTCAGCCTTTGTATTGCATAAATTTTCTTTCCCTTCCCAATCTAACTTTTATTACAGCTTCTCTGGGGCAAATCTATCATTTACTATCTCAAAGCATGTTGCAGCTCTCCTGATCTTTCTATTTGCAAAAGCACAAAAATCATTTTGTAGAAGGAAGAGTCCCTTGATCCCCTGATGTGGAAGAAATTAGAGCCTGCTCTCATGCCCAAGATATTTAAAGTGGGACATGTATGTGAAAAAAAGGTTCCTTGCTCTCTCACTTCCTGGATACACATGCAAACACAAGACATAATGCAAGCTGCAGTGACTTTTTTCAAAGCAACAGCAGAAGTTACTGGCTGAATCTGGACCACAACACAGGCTATCCAGTTTCCTCAATCAGAAAAAGTTCATGTCTCTCTGGACTCATCACTTTACACATGCATTCAGAATTGGGCTTCCAGAACTAAGAAAACCAAACTTTCTCACATATTTTCCCACTTGATGATAAATGCTACAGCCCACTAGGAACAGATCTAGAATAATTATATTTCATTTCACCTCACGTCAGACAACACGTTAGCTTAGCATATTTTAATGGAGTGGTGCACAGTGTCTCTTTTTCTTAATGAGCCCACATTTTGATGAGAGACTCTAGTGGTTCAAGGAATCATAACCATAATGAAATCCAAGGTTTTGGGTTTTGGTTCATTAGGCAACAAGGATAGCTCTTCAGAATACTTGCTTCCAAAAAGGAATACAGATGCCAAGATTTTATATTCCTCTGGAGAATTTTTCTGTAAACTGTCATTACTGAAGAAATGTACTGAGGGGGAGTGGGAAGGGAAGAAGGATTAAAGAATTCATCTGTGCCACAATGCATTTATCCATCAAACAGGATGAAAAGTTGGTTTCTCAGTCATGGAAAGAAAAAAATAGTTCATGAATTGTTTTTGTTAATCTTACACTGGCTAAAGAGCAGTTTCTCTTTCCAGAATAGTAGATATCTTATATAAATTCAAGGTGCACACACCAGCTGACAGTTAGGTGCACACCTTTCCACAATGTGTCCAAAAAATACAAGCACCGGATATGGCCTGCATGCATATCACCAACCTTTTACAGATGTTTTCCCAGAAGAAATGAGAACTGTAACTGCACTAGGAGCAGACAGCAAGAAAAGGGGGACAAATCAGCAATTTTGCAATATATGAACCCACAGAAACTGTATTTCCACCTCGGAAGGAAAATATGATCAGAAAAACATTGAAGGGACATTCAATGCGTTCTCATATCAATTCTCCTTACCATTATAATTTGCATAAACTAGCAACAATCCTGGTAAAAGAAGAGGATGGAAAGGTTATGGATTATCTTGCCCAGAGATGGTCCCTCTGGGAAGGTAAGCCAAAAAGCCGTACATTTTTAAGGAAGGTCAAAGCAAATCAGACAAATGAAGGCAGGATTTTATCCTCCAATGTTCTTATATCCATGTTGTTCCCAGGAGGTAAGCCATACACTTACCAAATAAATGCTTATTTGAAAATTATTAAGTAACATAGGAGAAGAAGAAAGGGGAATTTATATACTGCAAAATAAGCAATATGTCCTCCATTAGCAGTAAAGGAATGTTATGAAATCAGAAGGAGAACTAGAAGTCCTGGACATATTTTACTATTGCAAAAGGTAAAAAGTTTGATCATTGAGTCTTTAAGAGTATCTTTGGGAGCTCTGTTCCTCCTTATATGTGCATGTCATGGACTGCACAAAAATCTCACAGAAAGGAATATGCCAATACCTTCAATTTGTGAAGAACTGAAAATGAAATACAATAGATGTAGTCAAAGAATTCATTTCAAAGGTTAACATGCAGACCGTACTAGTCCTCCCAGACGTAATCACTGAGCAGAAATGATGATTAAAAGTCATAATACATACTTTTTTTTTTCCCAAATCCCACAATTGACTTTGATCAGAGTATCAGATTACAAGGCATGCATAATCAAAAATATTGTAATTAAATTACATCAAAGACTGCTGACCTTTTGGTGCAATCTTTAGGGTAAAATTCACAGTACACAAACGTGCTTTAATCTATGTAAAACATTTATCATGCACAAAGAAAGGTAACTTTTTGACATCAACATAATTAGCCCTGGCGTATTGACTCTGCATGTCAGCCCTTGGCTGTGAGCTAACTTGTGTAAGATCTTGACATAATCATGTTAAGTGCTGCCAGTTTGCGTAGCTGCCATGGATTAAACAAGAAAAATGGTATCAACAATGTAGGCATATGTTCTGTGCCGCATTTTAATGAAGCCATTTGCACTAAAATTGTTGATATTTAGAATTTTCTTTGTTTTAATTATGGAAACAATCAATATTATAGAATCTTTGTATTTTTTTTAATAGACCATTAATTAACCTATTGATTATTGTGGAGAGTGGAAGAAATATTCTTCCTGAAAATACCTTCACTTTTCTAAATTTTTCTCCATTCCTTCCAGAATGCTGTGATCTACTGACAGAATAATGTTTGCCATTTTATCATATGAATAAATAGCCATAATAGCTACAGCATAATTTACAGATAATTTCAGTTCTCCTTGAACCAAGGTCTGAAAGCTACTAAAGCCACCTAATAAAAGAAACTTACTATCAGACAAAATTTGGATTTTTTTACATAGGAAACAGGTTTTAATTCCTCTCAACTTTATCCAGAAGTTACACACTGACAGCAGGAACCTCTAAAGAGCTTTCAGCTTGGCCTGTCCTCCACATTTTAATTTGCATATTTGATATCCTACAATCACCTTCTGAGATCTTAGAGTAGTGCCATTTCTGCTAGCAATGAGAGATAAAAGGATGTACCTTTTACATTCTTTATGTTTGATAGAATTAAAATAATGTATCTTGGCATCAGTAGAAAATTATTTTAAATACAATACTGTGGTTTTTAATACATGCAATGCTTTAACTATCCAATTTTGATTTATTTTATTATTATTATTATTATTATTATTCTAAATAACACAACATTAATTCTTATTTCAGCATAGGTCTTGGAGATTTGATTATCTGGTGTAAGGCAGCAAATTTTACCACATAAAAAATAATGATGAGACACCATTTTAAGGCACTAAGACAAAACTTCAAGCTTGTCCACTATTTATATCATACAAACACCAAAGTCTGACAGCTGAAGACAGTTGTAACGTAATCATAAGATACAACCTCAGTATCAGCAATATCAATGTGAAAAAAACTATTGTTACCTGTTATTGTTATAAAATACACTTACACACGTAGATTGTTTCTAAAATGAGTTAGGAATTGGCCAGCACTAGAATTTTAAATATGCCCACATCCCAGTGCATTGCAGGGTGACTAGTTTTGATTTCCTAGATCTGAGCCCACTCTAGGGTCCTCAGCCAAGCATTAATTTGGACATGAATTAATTTTCCTTCTGTTTAGGACCTCATTAAAGTGAAACCATATGTTTGCCAAGATTTAAGCACAGGAGTATATAATATTTTTGTTTCCCATAAGAACAGCTGCTTTCTCATTTCTTCCACCATTTGTAAAACAAGACTTATAAGGAGTGACTGTGGGAAATGGGGTTGTTTAGTCTGGAGAAAAGGAGGCTGAGGGAAGACCTCATCAGTCTCCCTGAAGGGAAGTTGCAGCTAGGAGGGTGTTGGTATCCTTTCTCAGGTGACAAGTGATAGGACCCAAGGAAATGGTCTCAAGTTGTGCCAGGGGAAGTTTAGACTGATTATCATGAAGAGTTTCTCCATTGAGAGGGTGGTCAAGCATTAGAATGGGCTGCCTAGGAATGTAGTGGAGTCCCCATCCCTGGACGTATTTAAGAGACATGTGCATGGCACTTAGGGACATGGTTTAGTGACAGGACTCAGCAGGTCAGGTTGAAGGTTGGGCTTGATGATCTGGAAGGTCTTTTGCAACCTAGATGATTCTGTTATCCTAAAAAGTCTAATTCTGAATCCCTTCGAGTAGGTGAGTTCTGGTGATCCAAATGCATCTCTAGCCTTGATTGGCTGAGCCTCTGCTGTTCAGGTTACAGGCCTCTGGATCTGAATCATGTCATAGAAATAGTCTTCAGAGTCCTTTTCCATATGGACTGAAACTCCATGTATACAAAATACTCTTATTATGATATTAATTTTCTTCCTTTAATACTAGATATGAAAGTCAGTTAAATATTTCAACAAGAAAGCTGCCCAGCAGTGTTGGGGACAATAAAAAAAAAAAAAAAAAAGGCTTTTTTTAAGTATGTTAATAGGAAAAGGAGGAACAGAGCAAACATCAGCCTGATACTTCATAAGGATGGTCACCTAACAAACAGGGACATAGAAAAAGCAGAGGTATTTAATGTATTTTTTGCCTCTGTCTTCAACACCAGTGATGGGCTCTGGGACCCTAGCTGGCCTGAGTTGGAGGACTGTGACTGTGAGAGTGATAAAATTCCAGTTAATCCGAAACTTGTGCAGGATTTGCTGCTCCACCTGGGTGCATATAAGTCTATGGGGTCTGATGGGATTCATCCCAGAGTACTCAGAGAGCTGGCTGATGTCATTGTGGGACCTCTCTCAATTATTTTTCAATGGTCTTGAGAATCCGGAGAGGTCCCAGTTGACTGGAAGCTGGCAAATGGGGTCCCAATTTCTAAGAAGGGCAAGAAAGAAGATCCTGACAATTACAGGCCTGTCAGACTCATTTCAGTGCCTGGTAAAATTACGAAGATTATCCTGGGAGTTATTGAAAAACACCTAAAGGGCAACACAGTCATTGGTCAGAGTCAACACGAGTTCACTAGGGGAAGGTCATGTCTAACAAACTCAATTTCCTTCTATGACAAGATCACCCAGCTAGTTGACCAAAGAAAGCCAGCCGATGTAATCTTTCTGGATCTCAGTAAAGTTTTTGACACTGTCTCTCATAGTATCCTTATGGGCAAAATGACCAGGATACAATTAGATAAAAGAATAACAAGATGAATGAAAAATTGTCTATTGGGTCCCAGATGGTTCTTGTAAATGGGGTTACATGAGTCTGGTGACCTGTCATCAGTGGGGTTCCCCAGGGCCTCTTCCGAGGGAATGGCTTGAAGCTGTGACGGGAGGTTCAGGATGGATATCAGGAAAAGGTTTTTCAGCAAGAGGGTGATTGGGCACTGAACAGGCTCCCCAGGGAAGTGGTCACAGCACCAAGCCTGTGAGATTTCAAGAAGCATTTAGACTACATTCTTAAACATGTGATCTTTTATTTTTTTAATTTTTTTTGGGGGGTGGTCCTTTGGGGACCCAGGAGTTGGACTTGATGATCCTTGTGGATCCCTTCCTACTTGGATATTCTATGATCCCACGAACAAAGCTGATCTTTTTAAAAAGGAGAAGCAGAGCACCTTAATAACCTGTCTGTGCTCTGGAACATGTGAAAGGGGGAAACTGTATAGCTCTCTATCACAGAACATTTTTATAGAAATTTGTTCTGATCTTCACGTATAAAACAGTATTCATTTACCTAAAAATTGGTATTTACTGCCATTGGGACAGCCTAGGGTAGCCTGCCTTGCATCCAGCTGCCCCCCCTAGAAAGGCACAGGTATATTGTGCTACCTCTGCCAAACCCAAGCTGATATCATAGACATCTACAGTGTTTCAAAAGACACTTAGGTGTGTTGGCTTCAGCAACTGAACTGAGACCCTCAGCACAGTTCCAGTCATATAAGGTAGGATTCAGCTCAAGATGAAGATATATATGTGTTTGGGTGTCTACATGCATACTAGATGCCCAGGCTCCTATTGTAGTTAATGGAGAACTAGTGAATATAGGCAGTTGAGTCCAGGCATTTTCTAGATGATCAGCTCAATGCATCTTCAGGCTCCAGTAGCCATGATCACTTTGTGCTCAATTCATTTGCCTAAAATTGATACATTTGGCTATCCAGATGCACTAATGTGGTAAAGGTGACATAAGACATGGGAAATCCAAGCCCTTCGAGACCTAGAGCTTGCAGCCAGGGCAATATGAGTTTCCAATGGCACTAGATCACCATGTTTAAACAACTGAATCAAGCTCTGTTGATTATACTGTGAATGGAGAATTCCAGCTCACATACAGACACATACATTTAGATATCTTATCTGGAACTAAAGATAAAAATGTTGTCCTAATGACAAATTCCTCTTCTAGGGCCCAGTTTTCCTGTTACTCTCACCAGTTCAAATTAGAAGGAGCACAAAACATAAATTAAACTATTTTGATGTACATCTGAGAGAAAAATCATTTGTTTGACTTCTTTTTCTATTACTTTCCAGTAATAGTATAGATTTTATAATTCTGCAAATCATAGGCTTAGTTTTGCCAATCCAAGCATCAAATCAAACCCAATGCCTGATTAAGACTCGAACTTCAAAGACATTCTTCTACTCCTCCTCCTCCTTCCTGCACAGTATCTTGCTCTGCTGTTTAGGGCATTATCTGAACAGTCCACATACACTTAACCAAGTATCTGCAGTGAAACATTTCTGTTCTGCTTCTCCCGTTTAGTGTACTTCTGCTTATTCCTTAGCACGAAAGAATTTTTCAGGAGGAGCTGTAATGTGTTTTCCTATTTTGTATTATGTTTAAAAAAAACACTTGTTTAACAATCTTCACAGTACCAAAATTTAGTGAAATTTGTTTCATTTACTTTTTGCATTACTGCACGTTATTGGTTCTGAGAACTAAATTTAATTTGTTTTCAAGTATCTTAGACATTTCATCACTTTAATATTCCTTTCTTTCATCATGAACACCAGATGTATTTGTACTTGCAGGCCTTACAATGTGTCATGGACGTAAAAAACAGTCATTCTTTCTGCTCCATAGAGAGAATGTAATGCTTAAAAAGAAAAACCACTGTGAAAATGCTTATTCATCTTCTATGCACAGACGTCAATTTTTAAAATGTGTATTGTTATATATAAATAAATATTATTTGTCAGTTTACCCTGAGGTTCTGTGTTTGTTTCTGGCTATACGTTATACACCAATTTCTTCAGATTCTCTGATGAGACATGTAATCCCTTGCTCTTCCTTCTCCAAGACTTCAATGAGCTCTAAATAACACAAATAGCTGACACTAAACAACAGGCATAGGTTTCAAAAACAAGGCTAGGCAATCCATTTGTTTTTTCTGGCAATGTATTCTGTAGCAGAATGAAAGGCATCACTAATGATCAAAAGCTAAAAAATCATCCTGATCAATCAGCTCCACAAAAAAAAATCATTTGACATGTGATACCACTGTGATGTGTTTTAGGGGATTCCTGTAACTTTCAGAATTTCTCACGCATCAATAGCTGAATCCCTTGAAGTACAATAACACGAGGAAGTTTTCCAAAATGGTGTCTTACCCAATCCTCTTTTTTCCCAGTTACTTTGCTTAACTGGAAAATACTGAATGTTCAAGAAATTTCTAAGTCTCCTCTGTGTTAACCCCATTTTTCCTTAACTCTTTGATCTGTATTAAAAAAACAGTAGCATCATCGGGAACCATAGCTCCATATCAGTGGTTCATATCCAGTATTCCAGACTAATTTTAATTTCCAAGAGGCTGATTTTCATATCTGACTTCAAAACATTCTTCATAAATTGCTGATTCCTCCCTCCCTACTGTTGTGAATCTCATGGTATCTTCTTTTTGGAAAGCTTAGATATCAAGCCCTAATTGTTTGTGACTTGTGATTTTTTACCATCCAGTCATCTTTTCTGACTTGTGTTCAAACAGGGAGAAATCAACAACCAAAAATTTCAGTTTTTATAAACCTCATCTGCACTTTAGGCACCTATTAGTTTTGCTCCTGAGTGATCACGGAACGTTTTTTTCATATGATAGTTGCTTAATACCTTATAAAAGTTTTAAATATTCCTTCCCAGTTTGCCAGTGCAGACAGGTGTTTTTGTGTCTGTGGTTCAATCTTGGAGTCACTGATTTAATTAAGATCACAGTTTTCCCCCACACTCCAGTATCTGATGCTTAGGCAAAGACGTTGATTAACGACAGATGCATGTACCAAAAAGTATTCACTTCAGATTTTCCAACTTTTTCCTGATTACCATTTTGTATATACTCCATTAATAACTGGTCTACTGCACACTCTTATTCTACAAAATTGATTATCCAGATATCTAAATATTTTTAAAGCAGATATTTCTCAGTGTTTTATATGTGTATGCTTTATGGTCTTTATAATCATGTAGACTTTACTACAACCTGAATCAGATTTGCCAAACTTTCTTGCCTTCTATATATTCCCATTTGAGCTTGCCTAATGTGTTCATTTTGACACAAGCATGCCAGCTATACGTTATGATTTTATAGATCAGGTTATTTCTGATACACTGCCAAATGCTTATCAGAAATGCAGTTAAACAGCATGTATGGCCACATCTTTATCTATTGATTCAGTAATTCACTGAAGACGGCAGGCAAACATGTCAGATGCTGCTCTTTTTATCATCATTCCTAGCCACCTCTGTTAGACTGTGAATTCTTCTAAAAATTTCAACCTGCTTTCAACATGCCTGATACACTCTTTTGGAGGCTTATGATTAAATCCTGCATAGCAACTGTTCCCTATATATTCACTCGCTATCAGGAGGTTAACTGGTAGATCTGCATTCACCATATTTTCTCCCAGTCCCTAAAGCCTTCATTCCCTCTGCAACGATAAACAGAGAACTTAAGAGAACCACTCTAAGTACACATGACCCTCACTTCCATCTCTGCATGAGCTTTCTGTTGACTGTTCCCTAACCACTACATGCAGCAAAGCCACATGTGTTTTGCTGTTATTCAGACACTGTATGCCTGCTGAGGGAATGGAAATGACTGGGCTGCCTTTATAATAGTTATTGTCAGGCAAAGCCCACTGGACAAAGCACAATAATTTCACCTTATAAAGAATAAACACTACTATTTGTGTAGAGAGAGGAAAGGCAGCTATCCCTGAATGTTTTTTTGTATTCAAAATTCATAGCAAACCTTGTACCAAAAAATTGTATCAAATCTGAAACTTCTTATAACTAACCCTTGTTTTATGAGGTTTTCAGTCATCTGTCACAACCTTCAGAAAATTAGTTTACCTGTGTTTATTTTTAGACATGAAGGAAAAGAGGATTTAATTTTAACAAGCTTTAAAGAAAAACTTGCGAAGACAAAAATAGTTTGCCAGTAATAGTATGCTGTAACTTAGAAATACTTTATGTTAAATCCTTAAAATGCTAGATGGCAAGTTTTACTATTTTAGAAGTTTATTTTTACTATTTATATGGGGTATATATCTGCATGAGAGTACTGTGGTCTCCGTGAGCATATTGTTGCAAAAGTCAATTTCAAACTTATGAGCAGTCACAACGGGAAAATACCTCATTTTGATATGTATGATATTTAATACTTTATTGATAAATGATTATTTCTAGAAAGCATATTACAAGATCTCCAGCATTCAAGGTTAATTTGTTTCATTATTCCTGTGGTCAGTAAAGATAAGTGGATACACATATTCTCATGCACAGGAGGTGTTCCTGTCTGCATTATCTTTTTCAGTTACTTATGTTTGAAAATTCATTTTCACTAATATTTTTTCACTATTATTTTTCATGTTTCTTTTCTTTTACTTTGATTAAATATGATTCATCCCTAATAGGAAAAAAAAAAAAAAAAAAGTAAATCTCAGTGTGGTGAAAAAATGTACATTGAAAGATATTCAATTTGTGTAATACAATTTTGGACTAGAGTGCTGACAAATTTAGCTCCTCAACAGAATTCTTCAAAATTGGCTCATTCTTTCCACGAGATTTCCACTAGATCTAAGAAAGTATGTTTCCTCTTCCTACACTGAACACAGTACACTACAATTCTCTATTAAAGAATAAGAAGAAAGTAAGTGTGAAGAAAAAAAAAATGGAAGCAATGAAAGTTTTAAAATTGAATATCAGGCGTTTTGACAAGGTCTCTAGACCAGGGATAGCTGCTGAAATGAATATGAAGCTCACTTCAGAAAGTTCAGAATTTGAACAGTACTTTAATATTAAGTCCATTTTAAAATTTGAATAATTATTTTTTTCCTTGGACATGTCTTATTTTGCCATCTCAAGAAAACTTAAAGGAATCTCCAGCTGAAGACCAGCCGAAGTAAGTTCTACTGCAGTTTACTGAAACATATTATAAAAGCAGAAGGTCTTCTAAAGTGTATATACAGTCTGATATTTCCTACCAGTTTGAAGGGATGATTTTTCAACCTTAATAATCCTTGATATACATCACTCCTCCAGAATGCATGAAAAGAAATCCCTTTTATACCAACAGCTAGTAACTTCCATGGAAAGATTTATGTGCATTCTTCTAAAGCAATATCTTGTTTCACACTCATAAACTAATGTTTGTCTTCTAAGTAATATATGATTAGTAGATATTATGTCAAGAACAAATGTACTGCATGATACTATCATAAATCTGTAAACTTCAATCCTTGCAGAGTACTCTACCAGAATACCTTGCAGCAATCAATAATATGTTTCACTCTATCTTCACATTATCAATGAACAGCATAACACAGTGAAAGATGTGTCGAAGTTTTCCCTATACACAATAAATTATGTTTCATAGACAAATATTGTTTGAAGAATGGGCTGCATCACAAACAACTCCTGGGAACTATAAGTTCAGGATCATTCCTATAATATCTGCATATATATTTATGTCAAACCTGGAACATGAGGTTCCAAACCAATTTGATACCTAGACAAATTCGAACGAATGTTGTACCAAGAGCATTTTCTTCAGCATCAACAAACCTGACTTACAGCACACCACAGAGTTATACTAACAAATATATTTTCAAGAATGGTCCTAACTGCAAGTAATAGTACAGATCTTGAATGTAAATGCTCTAATGCAGTGGCAACAGCAAACTTATACACTCTCTATGGCATTTATACTCTCTATCCAAGTTAAATATAACTTTTCCTAAACGTTAAATGACTACTGGTGGCAAGGTTTCTTTATAGCACAAGTTAACAAAACATTTGTAGCTGTGTAGGTAGTTCAGTTGAGAAACATCACTTATCTGAGCTAATGATTACATATCTAAATCACCATGCCTGTTTTTCTTTAGAAGTTACAAAACACAGCCTGATATAAGCTCCTGTTAATTTTTTCAGCTGTTTTCCACTGCATACAGGCAGTAGTTGCACTTACAGATCAATAAGCTACTGACAATAGCGGGAAAAGGAAAGGGAAAGGGAAAGGGAAAGGGAAAGGGAAAGGGAAAGGGAAAGGGAAAGGGAAAGGGAAAGGGAAAGGGAAAGGGAAAGGGAAAGGGAAAGGGAAAGGGAAAGGGAAAACGAGGGCAGGAAATAAATTATTAAAAAATCACCGCTGAAATGCATGCAACATTAAAACATTTCCTGCTCTTTGTAAAGCTACATGAAGGAATCAGTTCCAAAATATCAACTTCATTTTCAGTACTTAATGTGATTTATTCTCCATGAGGCATCAACCAAGTTGTTAAGATCAGGCCTAAAGGTTGATCTATTGTTCTTTCTGCTTGGTTCAGCCTTTAATCATGTTCAGATCTCCAACTGTGATCAAGAAAGAAATGGAAAATATATTTGTTTATTATTTTTCAGACAATTTCCTCCAGCACAGCTGCCTGAACACTTTACTAGATTCTGGTTTCATTTCAAGTGGCTTAAATATTTAAACCACCAGACCAAAACTTAATATTTTTTACTTAATTTTGCATAATAAAATCAGGAGAAGAATAAGAAATATTGGCCGCTATGAAAACTATTGCAAGATTTTAAAGTTTTTGTTGTCTCAAACTGAAACAAGGAATCAAATTTTTGAAATGTTTCTGAAACAGATTTATTTTTCAATTGTATTCATGAATCATATTTATTCACAAAAATGTTTAAGATAACAATCAGAATTTAAACACCTTTACTTGATATGTGAAAAATTTCTAAGCAAAAGTTCTTTCAAAGTGGAAATTGTAATGCTGTGTTTCAGATATGTATCTCTGTAACAGGACTTGTGAAAAATTTTGGAGAAATTGATTATTTCCATTTTTTTCCATTTAAAAATTTATCAGAATTACTACACATGTGGGAAAATAAAGTGCTCAAACAGTACTGTTATGCAGCAAGAGCTTCAGCACGTTTTTCAGACTGGTCCTAACTCCTAGGCATACTTTTAAAGAGTGAGCATTACCCTCCAAAACAATCACATTTTGGACACATTTTCATTTTCAACTCAGTAAATGTATTACTGTGTCAAAGGAAGGCTTGCTTTAGATAAAAGCCACTACCTCCCTATCTACTTTGTTGACAGAAGAGCCCTGGAAACCCAAGCTATACGTCACTGTTGCAAAAGGACAAGTAGGAATACACCGGTCAGTAGTATTGTTAGTTGGTGGAAGAGGCTTCATCATGGCAGCAGTTACTTGTGACAGCAAGATTGGTAAACCCAGTTCTCTGTAGCTCAACTTCCCTCTTGCTCTGTCCCTTCTAACTCATCCACTGTTCCTCTACTTCCTGAAGAAACAGGAAGAGCCAGAGTTCCAATCTTGATGCCTAAAAATCTCAGTTTTGCTTAGGCCTCTGAGAACTATTCACACAGCTCACGTCTTGTGTCTTTCCTGAGACAGATTGTGATAGACAGAATATTGACTTTTGATGGAATATGGGCAGACTTCCATCAAATCTGAAATACACCATAGATGAAATTTAAGTTACTCAAATCAGGAAAGCCATAGAGAAAACCTGACCTAACCCACATAGGTTTCAGGGAAAAGTCTCTGGTAATTATATATGTATTATTGAGGAAACTCAGAAGTATCCTTCTTTTTACTGAGCTGACTGCCTAGATAAGTCACCTCCTATTAACAATTCAGACAGATGCACTAATGTCTGAAACCTCAGAGGAACCTAGATTTCTATCCATACTCTTACAAAACTTCATTCATTTGTACTGTTTTGAGTTGTGTGAAGTCTCCTACACACTAGACGGATGTTTGAAACACTTGCCTCAAACAGAAGCCCAGCTTCAACAGAAGAAGCACTTTTATTCAAAAAGGTGGTGTTGAAGCCCCTAGCTAGAATGCAAAAATCCATGTAGATAATGCAAGTGAGAGCTCTCATGTCCCCATTAACAGCATAGGAATATACTTTTTTATTAAATACGGCTCTGCAAATGAGAGTTCACTGTTTTGCATCACAGAGATACCTAAGTGCACACAGCAGTGCCAGGCTGAGATTCCTGGTTTCATGCAGGAGTGTAACTTTTGACACCCCTCTTTTTGGCATATCCTACTGAGTAACTTAACACTAACAACTACCCCAGTGTTTGCCACATAAGCTTTTGTGACTTCCAGACTCAGTACCAAATCTGGCTCACTGTATGTGTGGCCAACTTTAGCTTTATGAATTAAATGGTCTCAAAAAAAAAAAAGTACCAAGGAGTGCAGAAGTTAGGACTTGGATAACAACTTGTCCTACATGATGAAAAAGGTATTACAGCCCAGGAATATCTGGGACATGTAAATTGTATTAACTTGTATATTGGCCTGGTGCTAGACTGTTGAACAGAGAAAATACATTTTCTACAAGAAGGGGAGAGCAGATAATGGAGATACTCTGCATGTTTTCTTTTCTACTGAAAAGTATTATTTATCTGAGCATATTTATTGTACATTTAATTCCATTTTTGTTTGCACTTCACAGATATTGCCTACCAGCACAGATGTCCCATGTTGAAAAACATGACAATTTTGAAACGCAATTACTCGGCATATATAATGTCAACAGATGTTTTGGAAATATGTCCCGTTTCCACACTCAGCAGGCTTTCACTACTGTCTCCCACAAAATAGCAGAAGCTTCATGAGGTTTATTATGGTTTTGGAGCAGCCATCAGCCATCTTGAAGGACAGTTGTCTATGAATTGTTGTAGTAGACTCAAAGATCTTCAGAACAAATCCCTTTGACAACCAGGCTGTCAATGCCAACATGACAACTACTTTCAGGCACTTTAAAACTACTTTGTTGGAATTGATACAAGAATAAGTGTCATCTAAAACTTATTTAATCACTTCCCTTTGTGGGAAAACTCATTTACACTAGGACTCTTTATGCTACCTTAGCACAGTAGAGCAGTAATACAACGTATGTAAATGTGGGGAAAAAAAAAAGTTTTTCATGTTGTGTCCATGCCATCTCTGAATAATCTCCCTAACTTTAGTTCTCTGACCTTCCGTATCTCACTGTTTTGTTGTCCCTCTTAAACTATCTTGTGTGAAATCAAATTATTAGATTCTTACAGCATGACAAGTAATTTTTGGTGCTGAAGGCATCCAGAGAATGCACTGTAAAAAAGGTATTCATAAGAATGATACTCTGTTAAGGAATAAACTGAGAATTTCCTCTCTTTCCCTGCAAACGGGAAAATTTTGCGTGATTTATCTTTACTATGGTGTAGTCTGAGAGTCAAAACTCCTTTCTAATCCCTCCTCCACATCAGAGATTACATGAATTACAAAATACAGATTATTTCGTCCTCTTTTCCTCCCTTTCATCCCATAAACATCTATCACACAAGTTTTGTTGCCTGATTCTCTCTGAGGAAGGACTAAGGCTTCCTCACCTCCAGATCATTACCACCCAGGCAGCAGTCTCTGGTGCTTGACACTTGTTAGGTGGGCATGGGCTCCTGTATCTCCCTGGTCTTCTGAGTATCCTGATGTAGCCAAGTGATGACCTATACTAATGTGATTTTAAAGCTTGTGTGAACTCTGAAATTAGTTTGTAGAGTGTGAACCAAGAACAGTCTGAAAGAACAGTTGTTAAAACAATATATTTTTTTACATATGAAAATGGCAATCTGTTTTTGGATGTGGAAAAATAATATGATATTTTTTAAAAACTCATTAAAAATGCATTCTTAACAGTAAATGTAATTAAGTAATACACAAATAAGCTATGGACAGCAGATAATGTGTAGACATTACCAAGAATTTAATCATGGGGCATAAAAGCAGAGTAGTTAGAGAGTCCTCATATTGTGCTTGAAATGAGTCAACTTCCTTATGGACTAGTGCCGTAAACTCTTCTGCCTTTCCCCCAATATACATTCCCCAGCCACTCTGTGTGAATGTAGACAAGGTCACAGGAGTAGGGAATTCAAGGACAGACAGATAAGATACTAATCACATCACCTTCCTGCCTCTTATTGGTATGCTTCAACCATTCCAGCTCAGCAAGCCGTCCTTAACAGGAGCTGCAGCCTCAAGCCTGAAACAATGCTCATTCAGTGATGATAGTTGAGGCCCATCACTTGCTTTCTTTTTCATAGTTGCACATTTCCAACAGAAATCAAAAAATACATATAGGACTTCCTCTTTTCATCCCATGCCTCACTCACATACACAAATGATGTATACAGATATGAACCAACAAGTGCCTATTTTTACTGTCCCTTACTTTAGGACGGTAAATAATTTTCTGATTTTAATATCTCTGATATCTCTCCCCAAATATGAATTTACAAGAGCTTTTAAAATATTCTACCTATAACATTTGGAATCTGAGATTTCAGAGCACGTCTGGCAAGTCAAAGTATTTACTGCAACATTTGCAGGGGTGTAAGAGCATCTAATTTTTCACCTCGTCTCTAAAACCGATGATCTACAGATACACCATTAAGCTGGCTTCAGCAGTATACAGCATCCAGTACAGGTGAGAAAGTGAGAAAAAAAAATCATAAGTGGCAATTTTTAAAATAACCTGCCCACAGAGGTGATGTTTTCCCAGGTTGGCAAACATGCTGGCATCTGAGGGCTTAAATCTCTGATTATTTTTGTGTTTGTTGTTCCCTATTTAATGCACTATGTATGTTAGCATTGTCTACACAAATGCCACAAGTTAATTACGTATTATGTTTAAATGTTTTTCCTTTTATTGGTTTTAATTGTTGGCTTTCAATTTCAAACCAAAGTCCTTTTCTGATGAAATCTTTAGAAAGTAAATAGAAGCCTCAGATTTAGCTTCTTATTAAGAAGCTAAATTAGAATTCTTATTAATATCTGCTATCTTGTATCATTGTGTCCTTTTTCTTTTCTAATGTTCAGTACTTCGTCTCTTTTCTCAGATTAAAATTGTTTTATGTTTCTAACCATTTTCACAGTGTACTTATGGGCCTATTCTAGTTTATATTTATATGGCTTCAGCAGGAGCAGAGTTAATAAAGTGATGACATTATATCTTTCTATTTCTTCCATGCTCTATTATTTCTCTTCTGCTGATTATTGCGAAGATTTATAGGGAGCTGTCCAAAGTAGTTTCCAATACTTTGCTTCCAACTCCATGGTCCTTAATAAATCGGGCCTAATTGTATCAATGTCACATCTGGCATCTCAGCTGTTTTTTCCAATTGGACTAAGTCTCACCTGCAAGAAAAGGAGTATGCTTTATTCTTTGGAGTTTAGAGACATACCCCAAATTACCCTTTTTTTTGGTCTTAAGGCAAGTAATATATTATTGATCTCTTTTGTTTTCTCATATGAAATACCTTGGTCAAGGTGCTGGTAATGCAATAAATGTAATAATCTGTGATCTAAAGCTAGTATTTCTGTGGGCACGTCAATGTATTAAGAAATTATATGTCCCCAAAGATTAAAGAATAATTCCGGTGTAGCACTACTCAATGATTTGATGTCTTAATCTATTAATTTTGAACTTTTTTTTAACATCGTATTGGTACATGTCATTCCTCTATGTTTCAGGAGTCTCATTACCAAAATACCCAAGCAATCAAGTCCACCTATTTATACGTCTCAGCTATGCACAAAGATGTATATGTTTTATTTAATTTTTTGGCTCTTTTTTATTTAACTTTGTGTTTTGACATGCCATTAACTTTCCAGGATATTCCTTTGTGAGCAGCACCTGTTCCTCCTCCAGTTCAGTTGTAATTTTCCTTATCTCATGTGACTGATGTCTTTGGCAGATGTCTTTGTCTGACCTGAATACTCTTTAGCACTTGTCAGGCTTCTCCCGCTCCTGCTTTATATAATCTCCCTAAACACTGCCAGTTTCTGTGGTAGCACTTTATCTCTGTTGTGGCAAAGATGAAGCAACAGTTTCTGCAGATACTTTTTGTTCTTCAAAACCTTCTGTGGTTCTATGTTGATTTAAGTCCCTCGTTATTACATCAGTTCTCCCACCACAGATCTGAGATTTTGAATACTTCCTCTACCCTGCATGTGTTGCTAAACTTAAATATATTTCATGAAAGAGTAGCTTATTGGCATACTTTTTTTCTTGTTAATTTAATTTTAATTTCTGAAAAACATATGTCCCTTCCCAATCCTGACATAGGTACAAGTTCTGTCTCTGGTCAGAATAACTTCCTAGGTCTTGCAATAAATTTATTGACATATTGGAAAATCATCCCTCTTGATACCTGTCACACAAAACTTCCCTATTCATCACCTAATCAGTAAGTGAATGATTCAAACAAATAACTGATTTTTCCACTGCCTAACACATCTCCTAGTAATTGCATGAGTAACAATTTCACCACTTTTTGAGAGTCCAGTCTGAAAACTGTTATGACCATTGAAATCTTCCACAGAAAACAAATTACAATAAACAAATGAAATGTGAAAATTTTCCTTCAAAAATCTTTTTTTAGGAAGTCCCAATGTATTATGACTGATATGGAATGTTTTTTGTTTTTTTTTTTAATATTTGGCATCATTAAAATGTTTTGAAACCATCATACGTAAGGAACTGATTTTTTACCGATTGTGCCATAATTGTCCATTTACATCCTTTTGTTTTTGTACAATTTTCCTGTGTGGTGGTTTCCCTCAGGCTAGAGCACAGGCAGCTAATCATCCCAGTAGAAAAACTCTAAATTAAAAGATTTTCAAGTCCATTAAAGAAGTCATAATGAAAGTGTTTACATTCAAAGTCAGACCATAGAATCATAGAAAGGCTTGGGCTGGAAGGGACCTTAAAGACCACCTGGTTCCAACTCCCCTGCTATGGGCAAGGATGCCGCCCACTAGATCAGGTTGCCCAGGGCCTCATCCAACCTGGCCTTGAACACCTCCAGGGATGGGACATCCACAACTTCTCTGGGCAACCCATTCCAGTGTTTCACTACCCTCTGAGTGAAGAATTTCTTCCTAATATCTAATCTAAATCTCCCTTCTTTTAGCTTAAAACCATACCCCCTTGTCCTGTCATTGTCTGCTTGAGTGAAAAAAAAAAAAATGTTGCTCTCTGTATTTTTTATAAGCCTCCTTCAAGTATTGAAAAGCTGTAATAAGGTCACCTCGGAGCCTTCTATTCTCCATGATGAACAACCCCAGCTCTCTCAGCCTGTCTTCATAGGAGAGGTTCTCCAGTCCTCTGATCAACTTCATAGCCCTCCTCTGTACCTTCTCTAACAGATCAACATCCTTCTTGTGCTGGGGGCCCCAGACCTGGACACAGCACTCCAATTGGGTCCTCACAAGAGCAGAGTAGAAGGGGGACAGTCACCTCCCTCAACCTGCTGACCACTTATCTGTTGATCCAGCTCAGGATGCAGTTGGCCTTCTGGGCTGCAAGCAGGTACTGCTGGCTCATGTTGAGCTTTTTGTCCACCAGAACCCCCAAGTTCTTCTCTGTAGGGCTGCTCTCAATGAGTGCTCTTCAGGTCCTACCATTACAAGACCAAGCTTAATGCTTACTACTCAAAATTGCATCTCTCAGCCTCTCAAGTGTTTTCTTAGGGACTATCTTTGAACAGACAGTGAAATGGGAAAAAAATAAATAAAAATAAAAAATAAGAAAGTTGCTCTGGACTCAAAGACACCATTAAAATTAGACTAAATTGGTTTACTATTCCAAGTTAGGCTGACATTTGATGCTGTAATTTGGAAAAATGAGAGAAGAGGTATCATTGACAGGAAAAGGGATGAGGGGTACTGAAGGAGAAAGAAAAGTGTGAATTGAAGCTGGGGTAAAGAGTCTGTAAAAGACAACATTACCAGATTTCCCCTATAGCAGTAATCTTATAATATATAAATCACTGGATTGTTTCTCCTGTAGAGATAATCCTGATTTTTTTCTTCCTCTGTAAAGGCTATATAAAGATTCAATAAAAGTAACTCTCAGACAAACTGTAAGTGCTTTTCTTCACAGGTCATTTTTTAAATTTTCAATTTCTGATCCTTTTTATTTTCTGTCAGATATAAACAGAAATGAACCAGATCTGAGCTGTTATAAACATCATAGGCTGTAGAGAGCGTCATCGGTACAGCCCAGTTAAATGGAACTACCCATGAATATCCCATAGATTTTGTTCATCTGTTGTTACACTGGCTTTTGATACTGCATCAGAAACAAATTTGCCCTCATGCATGTTCTGAAATCTAACTCCATCACTTCACAATTAAGTCCTGATGTTGCAAAGAACCAAGGGCCCTCTGCAGCCCAGGGTTTTCAACACCATAAGAGACTCGCATTTTCAATTATCAAAGCTATAGTCCTCAGGCAACATCATTCCCTAACTCAGAGCTATTATATCCAGCGGTTCTTCTGATGAACTATAAGCAAGCAGCTCTGGAGTCTTCTACACAGTGGGAAATTTAGAAGTAGTTTCATTTCAAATGATTTCCTACAAGTAAAAAGACATCAATAAACACAAAACTGATTTTTCAATTTTCAGAAATGACCTAATGAACTGAGGCTGTGAAGCTAATGTGCCCCAGTTATGGAGGGGGAGAAAAGGGGGAGAGGGGTGGAAAACAGATAGAACTTGATTATAATAAAAGGTTATGATTTAACCCTTCTGAACACCCCATTTTAATACTCAGTATACTAGTCGGCAACTGAAAATAGACTGCAATTTTCTATCCATTGAGCTAGATGTTTTTAAAGATGCATGGATGGAAGCATGCCTTAAAGGTGAAAAGGAAGAACACCACCACAGCAAGTATTTCCAAAGACAGTGCCTCTGGAGCAGGAGAAAAATATGGTTGTGTCATCATCCTCTTCCAATATACAGGATGTATTTATTTTGTGAGGAGCCTGCTGTACAATGTGAGACGTCAGTCAGCGTGGAATGCAGCTTTGATGGTACCATCCCTGCTTAGCACTTCCCCGAACTGTGCTAATGAGACACAAAAACCCATTTCCACACTGAGACTCTTGACCAAATGCATTTAACTAGTATCTCTCCTTTCCATTTCTCTGCATCCTACTCTCCTGACTTATGACCATAAAGACAAGCTCTAGAGTGAACAGAGTTAGAGACGTGTTGCTTGACAGAGACAAAATGGGGACTTCTTGACAGACAGGCAGCATTCTACAGATTAGATTGGACTTTCTTGGTTTGCCTTTTTCTGACAGTCTCCTCCCCTTAGCTTCATTCCTTCTCTGTCCCTCTTAGCATGCTCAATCCCCTTCATTGTGTTTCACTTCAGTGTACCATTTCCCTACATTTTTGCCTTCTATTTTTCTTGTCAACCCCTTATAACTCTGCTCTAGAAAGTGAAAAGAAAAAAAAAGAAAAAGAACATATATGTTGCCACCTTCCCATTACCTGTTAAGACCCTTGCATCTATTCCTATTTTCTTCTCTTTAGGTTGTAAACTTCACAGGGCAGGGTTCATATATGATTCATATGAATGCAGTACCTAAAACAAGAATCCTTCTGCTGTGGAATGACAGTAAATTTTTCACCCTCTCCCTCTCCAAGACAAAAAGGAAAGGAATACAGGAGCTTTATGTGAACCATTAGAAAACACTTTCTAACAGTACAATAAACTAGTCTTGTCTTCAGGCTCCATTGTAGCATAAGATGATTACTTTTTCCTATCCCAAAGCATGCAGTTATGCCAGTAGAGATGTTATAATTGTGCCTTGCCACCTCATAGGAATACAAGTGGAGGAAAGTCTGTGTTTCTTTCCTGCCTCTTCTGTAACCATACTGAACTATACACACTGAAGCTCTGAGGTAGGAGATCTCATTTTTCTCTATTAAAAATGAAGCTGACAATTTGAAGACATGGTCTGAAATCAATAGGATGCAATTCAGTAAGGACAAGTGAAAGTGCTACATTTATGTAGAAGTAATCAACTGTACAAATAGAAGATAGAAAATGAGTCAGTAAGGAACAGTTTGTGGTCTATAGGGGATCACAAGCTGAACAGAAATCAACAATTTCACCTCCCTCTGAAAAAATAAAACTATTGCCCAGGTTGTATAGGTAGTATCATTTGTCTGTAGATATTTCAGAATTATCAAACAGCTAAACAATGTAACATCTGCACTTACAGGCACTGTGTTTTAAGAAAGATGTGAAACTACTGCAGTAGCTAAGGGAGACAAACAAGGTGGATAAGAGAGCTGAAAAACGCGATCTGCAAGGAAAGACTGGAGGAAAAAAAAAAAAAAGAAAAAAAAAGAAAAAAAAAAGGCTGTTCAGTCTGGAGAATGTAACACTTAGAGGAAATGTCATAACAGACTTCAATAGCATCCTGCTGAGGAATTGGAATCAATTGTTCTCCATGTCCATGGGGATTACAGCAAGAAATAATGGAATGTGGAAACTTTAGATTAGGCATTAGAAAAACTTTCTAACATGAGGAGAGCAAAGCATTGGAACAGATTGCCTGGAAAGACTGTAAAATCCATATCATTGGATTTTTTAAGAATAGGTTCCAGACATGTTTTATTGGATTCTGTGATAACAGTAGTAATAATAACACCTTATGCTTCTCTCTTGTGTTTTATAACAAAGAACCCCAGGGTGTAGCTATCTTCTAAGTAAAACATGCAGACAGGGAAAATTTACGTTCCACTTTTGCAAGCAATGAAAACAATGTCTCTAAGTAGCTGAGCCTGAGATGAGTCTCCCACATACTGAGCCATAGGCAAGCCCTCAGAAGAGGATTGTGCTAGTAATTTGTGGTCTCATCTGCAGGCAGTCATCAAACCATGAAGACTCCACTGAGTACAACTCAACTTATCTACCTTCAGATGTAGTACAAAGTAAATATCTATAACCAAAATTGACATAGCAGACTCCCTTTGTAATCAATAAAGAGAAGCAGATATGTTTAACCAGTGAATCACCTAGCCTGATAAGGTTAAAATAAAATAAAATTTAAAAAAATGAAAAATAATAATAATAATAATAATAATAATAATAAAGAGCTCTACTCTATTTCATTGTCCTGGACTGCAAGTGGATGCAAGTGGATGATTAACCAATTAGGAATCCCAGCTTTCTGTAGTCTCACTTTGTACCCCACAATTTGAAATAAAGTTATCTGATGTGATATTTCTGCATATAGAAAAGTATGGTTGTATTTTGCCCATCCCGAGCACATGGTTATTATGGAGTGTATTCTACATTTAGGAGAAGAAGCAGGAAACATTTCCCTTCTGCACTAATTTTAACACGTTAAGATGATGGCTCAGTCATAAGAAGATGAACTGCCTAACTAAGAACACATGATAGATGATGTTGGTCATGGGAATATGATCTACTCAGTTCTCTTGTGATTCCATAATTTACAACATGATCCTGCAGTGTATAAAGTGGAAAGGATCTCTTCAGATGTACTAGATGAATATTGTATAAAAGTCAATTCTAGTAATAGCTTTCATATTGCCTTTCCCCCAGAAATCAATCTCTTTTCACACTAGATTTGTTTCTCAACGATGAAATCTCCCTCCTGGTCTGCTCCCCAGACTTTTTTCTTACTTCAGAAGCATCAGATCTTTAGCTTCAAACTGTCTCTCACTCTTTCTGCGTCTCTTTCTATTTTTGCCATCACTCCTAGCGAGATGTCTTTCACTTAACTGTGTCAAAGGGTTTTAGAGAGCTCTGACTAAACCTGAGACAGGTTGGCTTGTTTTGGTGACATCCTCCTCTTGGGACAGCAAAGCAGCAATTCAGGAGCTATATTAGCTGAGCATGCTGCTAAGAGTGTTCAGGCTGAAGACAGAGGGCTCTGCCCCTGACTGCCCATGGTGCAGGCAAGAGGACTTGGTCTACAGCTACAGGGTGAAAGGCTTCCAGGTCAGCCATGGGCACCAGGCACAGCAGCAGGCCAAAGAGAGGTTAGCAAGGATTAGTAGTGTTTAATATGAACTTCAGGGAGGTGCTGAGCTGTCACAGTTTGCTTCTAAATATCTCCTACCTTATGTTATATAATTGTAAGTGCACTCCATTAAAGGAGGTGAGCCATCTATCTAGTGCCCAGCTGCTTAACAGTCAAGGATATCAGTGAGTCAGAGAGTTGTTAATTTGAAGACCGTGTTTCTTCAGAGATTATGATTTTTTTCTATTTCGGGGGGGGGGAGGGTGGGGGGTGCGGGAGAAGGCGGCTGGGTTGGGTGTCAATTTATTTATTATGCCGTCGCCCTGGACTGGGATGGACTTAGGAAGAGTAGGGGGAAGCTTTCATTCAGTTCTTACACGAAGCCTCAGGCCCTCCAAGGTGTCTGCATTCAACAAGAGGCAATGTCTGAATTAGGATTCTGCTGACAGTGCCTTCTCTTCCAAACACACCAGCACAATCACAATTCTTTCTTGGCTTTGTTTTAGTCCTGTAGTTGGAGAATTGCCATTACTGGTCCCTTTGGCCACTTTCTGTCATCTCCTTCAAAAAAGCCAACCAGTTTGGTCACTCTGAGGACTAGTTTGGCAGCTGTCAAGTTCCAGATTATACTTCTTGAGCACTGGCATCTGCATCTGTGACCAGCCCTTTCTCTAGCCTCTGCCCTGGCTTTGTTCCCAGCTGCGCAACAGCCTTCAGGTTGGTGCAGGGCCAATCTGCTTCTGGACTCCTTTAGCATCCTGGTGGCTGCTTTCCTTTGAGTCAACCTTGATAAGAGAAAATATGTTTCATAGTAGTCGCTACATTTGCAAACAAACCCAATGGGCTGCATCTTGTACTCAACAGAAGCACAGAGCTAACACTCTTCTAAACACACCTGGGAATTGTTGTCTGCCACAACTTGGCTGAGAGATGTACAAAGGATTTGTATTTGTGCCATTGAGTGTTTACTTCAAAAACAATGTTTTTGCCTTGTTTTCTGATCCATTTTCCACAGATTTCTGGTGTACAGTCATACAACTGAAAGTAGTAAAATTAAGATTCTGGCAAGTTACCAACAGATGCATAGTAAGTAACAGACTGTGAGAGTACCCTGAGCCTGGACGAATCACAAAGTAATACTAGCACCTAAACAACCATTGCATGAATGCAGACCAAAATCACAACTTCTCATATATATATATATATGGTATATATGGTATATATATATACATATATATATATATATTCTCATATATATCTCATAACTGACAGGACATAAATTAATATGAATAAGGACTTGGTAGGTGAAGACCATGAAAGACCAAGAAATCTTGTAAAGGATTAAATTCTATATCTTATATGCAGCTAGTGGAATTTAAAAAAATAAATGTTCAAATCTTGTCTGGTAATCCAGGTGTCAGGTGCTTTCTAGGTCACAAAGACAAGCCCTGCCTGAGACAAAGACTTCAAATGATTTAGCCTTAACGTGTTCTTATAGGCAAAGTCTAGCTCCCAAAACATACTTAGGGAAATATGGTAGAACTTTCAATCATTGAAATAGGCAGTATGGACTTTGTGTTTTTCATCTAGATGTGATGTTTAGCACGTAAATATATGGTTTGTCTGCTTTGAGGTACATTCAAGCTGCAAAGTGCATGCAAAGCACCCTAAGAATGCTCCCTTGCCAACAGATCTGCTCTGTACAAGGGGAATCACGACAGATATGAAGCTGGCAGAAGCTGCAACCCTGTCTCCTGTGGCAGTTCCCAGGTCCACCATCCAAATCCATTGCCAGAATGCAATATAATAGTCAAGAAACAAGGAATGGGAAAATAGAGGGACAATGACAGACCAAAGCAACCACTTCTCTGACCCCTGTCTCTGTGAAATCTTAATATACTGTAACTAAAGCATTACTTCCTATCACATTTGATTTCCCAGACAGGAACTGTAATTATCTGTCCAAGAGCCCTTGCTGGCCACACACTGGTTGGTTACAGTGAAGGTTCATTCCTGCAGTGTCATAATCCCGTAGATCAAACGCATCAAATCTCAGTGACAGACAGGACAATGTGCCAATGACCAAGCGCAGTCTGATAAACTTTCAAATTGAGAACACCATCTGAGTGGTCTGATCCCTTCTGTGACTCTCAAGGTAGACCAAACTGTGCTTTGGTGTAATGACAACGTGGGCCTCAGCTGATAACCACAGAACCCATCACTTTGAGATACAAATGAATGAAAATATAGAGAGCCAATAATTAAGCGAATAAAGGGTATTTGCTGTACAGCATCATGTATATAGCATTATTTTTTAACTTACATAACTAAAAAATACTTGAGCAAATGCAATTATTTTGGTCTCATTCCAGAAGCTCAAAAGGTGGCAAAGGTACTCAGCTGTCTGACAATTCTTTCATTAATAGTAAATCTTCAAACAGAAGAGTGTTGCATATTCTCCACAATGCCCTCTCCAGCGTTCCCAGGGTAGTGTGCATAGTAAGTCAAAAGATTGTGGAAGAAACATGACTGGATTGTGTCAGGCTCTGGTTTGTCTAATTTCTCCTTGGGTGCTTTTTGCTTCAGGCTACTCTAGCTGAATTTCTGGCCTCAGAAAGATCACAAATAGCCCTTTTAGGCCTTCACTGAGCAAAGCAATTTCAGATGAATCCACTAGTCCTGCTTATAATTTTGAGATTTTTTATATCTTTTATTCTCTCTGCAAAGAATCATTTACATATTAGATAAAATACTTTTAAACTTATGTGGCTATACAGTCAAACTGAATTTGGCAGCATTTCATCAATTAAAACAGATATATTTAGCTCATATGAGTTAAAATGCATAGATAATAAGAAGAGCAGTAAAGACTCTGATGAACTAATACAGACATCACATCTTATCTTGTCTTTTAGAAACTTATCCAAACCTACATTAATACTAATTAAGGACTTATTTCAGATCTTCTAACTGACCAGAAGCTACAGAGTTCACTTTTCTAACAGCTAGATGATTTACAGTATGAATTGGCTCACGAACCATTGCTAGCCATTCATTCTTAAGACAACATTGTTCTCTAGATGAAGAAACTGCCCTTTGTGTTCACCCCAGGTATACACAGAGCAGAAATACCCCTTGCTGCCAGGCTTAACAAGCCATCTTTTATTCTCCTCTCCAAAAACTACCTGTCCCTTCCCAGAGCCATTTTAGTAGCCTTTATTCTGTACACCAGTATTTCCTTTCTTTCCTGAATATGAATGACCAGAATTGCACATAATTTTCCAGATAAAGTGCCAGTAATATCATTTCACATATCAATAGAAGTACCTCTACTGACCTGCCTCAGGAACATTTGACCTTTTTCATGGCTAAATGCTGTTGGCAGATGTTGGTTAATCTATGGTCATTTGATTCAACCAAGCTTCCTTTCACTCAGCAATTTCCCAAATATGATTTCTCCAGCTTATAAAATAAATTCTTGTTATTAGTCCCCAAATGCAGTGGCTGCTCCTAAAAACATTCACTTACTATCCTTCCTCTCTTTTTCATATGAAGAATCAAGCTCACTCACACTGTAACAGCTTTTCAGAAAGCAGTGCATGGATTCAGCTTCCACTCCATAGTTGGACGGGACTACTTCTCTTTCTTTTATTCACATAATCTCAATATTATAAAGCCATCTTTCTTACAACAGTGGACAAAACTTTATAGTACACACTACAAGAAAAAATCTTACATCAGCAAGGAAATTAGACTAGTTGATTTGCTGCCTACTGCAGTGATTTCATCTCTTATTTAATACACATTCAAGCTTCATCATCTGAACAGTCTTTTTTAAAACAATTTTGTAAAGCTATAAATGATCATATAGACGCGGAAACAAAGTGGAAGCCATGACAAGACTTTATCTAAACAGGTAACAATGGTGGCTGCAGAAATTACAGCTTTAATCCTTGCCCTGAGGAACACAATAATAGAACATCGTTGACTTCTCTAAGACTAGGTTTTCCTAATCATATGATTAGTATAACAAAAGGCATTTTAAAATTAAATTCAGATTCTGGTTTTATTTTCTTAATCTTTTTTTTTTTTGGTTGTTGTTTTTCGGTTGTGGGGTTGTTGTTGTTTTTTTGTTTGTTTGCTTGTTGTTGTTGTTTTTTTTCCTGTATGTGCAATGACGTTATTGTGTTTCATTTCGCTTTTATTTAGTATCAGTTTTGGATTTCCAGAACTGATGGTTTAGGTTTATGCCTGGTTCAAAACTCACCAATAAATAGAAAGAGAAGAAAGTATCCCTAGAAGTCTCCGAAATTATGCATATCTCTACTTTGAATTAGTTTAGGCCAATTTGGGCCTGAATTATATTGCTACTACTCCTTTAACAGGCTATTTTTCTCATTTTGAATAAATATTATTTTGTCATGCCCCACTATGGCATTCATCAACTACAGTGAAAGCACAATAGGCAATTAACTTCTGTCAAATCCCAAAACAGGGCATTTATGTCAGAACAAGGTTGAACTATTTACTGTAATCATATAATAGAGAAGCTTACCCTGCTGCTCAGGTCTCTGCCCAAAGCAAATTAAACTCTCCTGAACTCTCATTCTATGAATACACAATGTTTTGTTTTGGTTTGTTTTTTTCACATAGTACAGCAAATTGCTAAAATACTTGCTGCAGTTCAAGAAATGTGAACTTTGAAATGGAAACTGTCAGGTCAGAGACACCATTCAACTATTCTTTATCTGAGGACTTTCCCTGAGAAAAGGTGCTGAGATATTGAGTAACAGAGATTTATTCTTGCAGAGAGGGTTATTCTGGTGCTTTTGCTATACAGGTATTCCCCCACCACCTGAACATTGAAAGGTTTTACATAAAATCCACTCACTTTGTTTTATATCATTCTTGAGGGTATTTTAGTGGTGTTTTATATACTAACCTGCAGCTCTCAAAACCACAAACTAAGCCAAGTGAAGTAGTTTTTACTGTATATCTCAGAGAATCCTTGGTGGACTGTTTATTCAGAATTGGTTTTCCTTCCTATATGCAGTGGGAAAATATTTTAAGAAGTAGATCCAGTCACAGAATGGACGCAGGCTGTGCTGGGCAACCACCACTTTCAGGATTAGCAAAGACTGTCAGACATTTTAAAAAATAATAACCAATTCTGCCAGGTCATTTCAGCCTTCTCCTACAGCTCCATTTGTGTGGATCAAAGAGACCACTGAGCCTGAGGGACAGCAAGATGGGAGTGGGCCTCTGAAAATCAGCAGGGGCAATATGCAAAGATAAAAGGCTCCGTCACATAAAACATTGCAGTAAGGAGTAGAGTTCAAGAAATAGGTCATTATTAATCAAATTATGGATCAGGCCCAATAACCACATATTTCCTTGAGCTTGCACTCAACAATCCTTTTGTAAGATATTCACAGAGTAGGATCAATACCTCTCTGGAGGTAAGTGGCATAAATTATGTCTCAACATATACACCACAGGAGTTTTACTGTGTGTTGTATACAGTAATTGCATTTTATAGATGACTGTGGAAGGCTTCAGCTTCCATTGATTTTTATCATAAACTAAAAGGTGGAAAGAAGAAAAGAACAGCACTTTATATGAAGAAGCCAGTCAGCTGAAGCTGCAAAAGAAAATGAAAATTTGGCATAGTACGTGTGATCAATTCATGTTTCATGCAGAATTGAAGGCAGATATTTGATTCAGAGCAGCAAAAATCTTGAAATGTACCATAGAAATCCCTGTTCATCTAATTGTAGTCAGTTGTGCTATCCATCAGCAGGGTTTAAGACTATAGGAAGTCTTTCTAATTACAGGCACTTTTAACTCTTCTTATACCATGAATGCTGTCTGAATCATTTCTGAAAAAAGGTAACTGAAAGTTGTGTTTTCATTCTCACACATAATATGACCACATCTGCATTCAAATTGAGGTGAGGGATATAATTTAAGATCATCTTTATGTCTAACAATTGTAACTTTCAAAATGTTTTTTTTAGAATATTCCTTTTCTAATTTCTTTCTTTTTTCATGTCCTTCACAGCAAGCAATTCAGAAGAGATGTTAATGCAGCTTAACAACTCTTTACCCTTTTTCAAGGCCGATTTTGCAATATGGGCAAAATGATTGGAAATGTAGTCCTGAAAAAGCTTAAACCATCTGCCAGGGACTCAGTTAAGAAGATCCACGCTGTTTCACAGCCAAAGATGTGGATAAATTATGCCTGGCTAGAAATGTCCAAAGCATGTGGGTTACCATTCAAGCTTATTAGGATGAATTACAATTTTTTTATTGTTCATTACCCTAGTAAGATAATCTTTTCAAATTACAATATGCAATAAGCCATGCAGGCTGGAAAGCAAGCCAGTGGTAAACACTGGTGATAATGATTTTTAGAGTGTCATATCCTGATATATCAAAAAAACATGTAAATATATGCACTCAAATGCCTGTTTGCCTATGTTAACACACTATTATTTTTTTTTTTTGCTTTATAAATTTTATGCACTTTATATTACTGCTCTTGTTTAATCACCTGCCATAAACTACTTGTTTAACATTTTATTTCCAAGATGTATTTTACTAAAAATGTTAAAGATCAAAAGGTTGAGGTAGCTGTGATTAAGTTATATGGCTTATGCTACCAGACATAAAAATAGACTGAATGTTATATTGTTATTTTAACGCTATCATTGTTTTTATGGACAGTTGTAATCTCAACACTTTTAAACAAGGATTTTTCCAAAGTTTTTTATAAACACTTCTAGTCTAAAACCCTTTAAAGAACATAAATGTTTCATGAAGCTTTTATCACAAATACAGAATTGATTATTAGCTGAGGAGAAGTCTCTGGGTATTAAACAAAATCAAGTTAAATCAAATTTTTTCATCTAAATGACTATGGTATGATTTTCAAAACTTCCACAGACATTGTAAATGTAAAAAGGTATGTGAAGATCTATGCGTATCATATATGTGAAACTTATGAGATATATTTGATAATTAACAGTCATTTTGTGCACAAAAGGCCAAAAGTAGTATTTAACCATATGAGATTTTGTCTGGTATTTCCCTCCACAGCTATCCAAAATTTTTTACAAATCCTAAAATTCACCCCTCACATGCTTCAGAAATAGCAAATTAGCACTAATTTCACCTGGGAAAGCAAAGGATCTCTTGACCAAACCTGTCCAACTAAATTTAATATGACCCTAAACATCTTGGCTTTCACAATCACAAGTATTTTTTTTCCAATTAGGCTCTTATGGGTCAAAATAATGTAATATCTTATTTTCTCGCACTATTTTTACTATCCAGGAATGGAAGGCAATGATGCACCTGAAGCAGACCATTTAGAAGGTGAAAGTAAATAAAAAAGAAATTATCTGAAATACTGATGCAATTGAAATAACTCAAACTTCTATTCTTTCACCTTCTTGGTAAAAATTTTCTCATGGCTGAGATCAGGCTTTTTTAGGAAAAGGAACAGAGGATAATGAAGGGGCACAGAATGATTTCTTATCATCCTTCCAGAAGCGATTCAAGAAAGTGCCTGCTGTAAAGCAACGTGGTGTACAGTGTACAGGCACCCTTACAAAACCCCCAGTGGGTCGTTACTGTCCACTTAAAGCAATGAAAAGGCCACACATTTTGTACAAGTGTAATCAACTGAAAACATACAAAGATCGCCTATTCCAAAAATAGATCCTATGCATCCAAATTTCTCAACAAAACCACCTTGGCACCCACATATCCTGAATGGTCTTTATTATATTTTTACTGGATAATGAAAGCAATGTAAAATCCATTAATACAGCAAGAAACAAACAAACAAACAAAACAAAGCAGCAGCTGGCACTTTAGGTGCTGTTAAGGTGCCAACACAGCAGTCTGCACCAAACAAGATTATTTTGTGTTTGGCTGATTATATTCAGTGGAAAATAGATTGCAAACAAGAATAGCAGCTTTATCAGTGAGGCTGACTATAAACTCCTTTAGGCTTCCTGCAGAAAGTCACCTGAGCTGATTTTTACTCGTACTATTTTTTTAATTATTATTTTTTTAATACTGGCAAAGCAAACAGATAATTTTGCATGTCCAGTTATGGTTGCTGAGTATCTGACAGTCCCCCGGTTAAGTGTGTCTAATTCACAAAACAATGGGCCAAGTGACATCTTGGACTGAATTTGAACTGGTGACCTAGATAATGGGTTAGCTCAAGACATTGGGAAGAAAACGAAAAAAAAAAAAAAGAATGAAAGAAAGAAAAAAAATATATATGGTTCCTTTCCCTGATTTTATTTGAGCAAATCTGTGCATCCTTGAAAGGTTGTCTTGTTATATCTTTAAGCTCTCTCCTTCACTACAGTCATGAAGTGGCTGAGTTATCATTTATCACAGTGGGCTAAAATTGTCACAGCCTTGGTTTGCTGTTCAGTGAAACAGAAAATAAAAGTCCTGACACAGCCATAGGTTCTTGTCCTACTCAGTATATGAATTTGAATATGAAATCCTACTCAGACCTACTCAGTATATGAATTTTTCTGTTGTGAGAAGAGCTAACAGGCTCCTTCCAAGTAATGGAAAAAGGGATTTAAGAGATGTATGAGCCACCTCCACCCTTACCTCTTGCCAGAAATATAAGAGGAATAAACTGGTCAGTAATAAATTGTGAAGCATCTCATCGTCTGTGCACAGATTAAAAGAGGAAGGAATAGAAGGGCAAAGATGGAAAAAATGGGCAGCATCATAACTTGTCAACATACACTCCCCCATCTTAAACCCAGGCTTAGATAGTCCTTTGGTCTGTTCTTGGAGTAGGGCAAATACAACTGTCCTGTGTATTTTCCACCATTCTATGGCAGATTCTAGAAAAACTAAAGCTTTTTTCCTAAGCCCTCTCAGAAGTCTCAATAGTACATTGCCTGTAAAATGACTAGATATCAACAGTAGCATGAAAGACCTATAAAATATCTTCTAAGGGATAGGAAAATTGTATTTGGAGTCATTTACCTCAAATCTGTTTTTCTGTGATGTAGTACAAGTCTCATTTGCCCTAAGTCAAGCCTTGAACTACACCAGTGAAAAAACATTTATAAAGCAGCTTTTTGAACAGCCCAATACCTGCAATTCTGTTTCCTGAACAGCCTCACTTCTATTCTTCTACTTACCTGCTATACACAATAGAGTTTTGGTGTTACTTCTACTTTTCTTTTTTTTTTTTTTTTAAGAAAAAAAGAAATCACTTTCAGAGACCACCAAATGAAAGACTGAAAACATCCAGTCAGGGAATAATTGTTAAAGGATGAAAAACAAACCCATTTTGATGTAGTCTTTCATATAGATAGCAGTATTTAAATGTTGACTGTTTTATGATCTCATGTTTTTGAAGTTCAAAACAAATCCTGAATGCAATGCAAATGAGCTCATTATCTCACCTCTGATCTTTATGTATTTAATTTCTTGATGACCTGTTTTATTTTTCTTTTGCCTTAAAAGTAAGACATAATTCAGAGACAGAGGAATATTTTTACATTTGTTTTATCTCTCTTACACAGATCTGATTACTAATCACAATGAATAAATGACATTTAAATAAGTACAGGGTAGACACAAAAGACTGGCTAGTCAATACAGCTCAAAGAAACAAGGTGTTACTATGCTGCACAGAATAAATAAAATAACTCTCAGGTAAGTTTTGAGATGTTAATAAAGATAAACCTCTATAGCGTTTAAATTGTATTTTCTTAATTCACCTAATGAAATGACAAATAAATTAAAAAAAAGTTAATTGATATAACCATTTAGTTTAATTTATATAGTATAATATATATATTATATAGTAAAATGCTTGTTTTAGACATTGAATGATGAACTTCAAAAGTCTCCATCAACATGAATGTATCAGTCTGCTGCTTCTCATTAAGCTTTGGTCACAGCACCCACATTCATCTCATTGTGTGGGGATTCACAAATGGAACCTTACTACTGAAAGCACTTACATGCAGTTTTTGTCAGTAATTGAAAAGTGCTGAAGATGAAAGAAGCTGACCATGAAACATCAAAAATATTGAAGTGGAAACCATGTTGCCAACATCTAAATGTGAGGATCTTGAATTACACACACTTACAAATTGCTGCAAGAAGAAAACTTTAATTTCCAGAACAGATTGGAAAAAGCTTGCACTCATACGTCTATAGTCACCAGCAAATCTTTTCTGTTTCTTTTTTCCTAGTATAACACACAGGCTGAGAGTTCTCACACTGAACTGGTAGATTAAATAAAGATCTACAATAGCTTCTGGGAAATGCAGTTTACGTCAGGTGTTATCTGCTATTCACTGAAATCTAAAGTATGTATATGCCACTAATGGCTGTGATTTAGCCCACTGAGATTCATTGCCCACCTCCCTGGCATTCAAGTGCTATGGATATTCTCAGAGCCCAATAAACAGACATGGTTAAGTACTGTTCTAGGTGCCTTTGGGAAAAGGGAACAATATATGTGGGGGAAAAAAATGTAGAAAATACATATTGACAGTCAATGTTCTTGGTCTGTTAGGTTAAGAAGGGTTTCTACACAAAACTGTGTTTTCATGGCTACCTTGGAGTTCTTCAGACTACTACAAGGTGGAATGCAGTTATCTATGGAGAAGCAACATCTCACATATGACTCATATGGTCCTCCTATGACCCAGAACTCACCTGCAGGTGCTAGAGTGAGCTCAGATGCAACCTTTGGGGTAAGCAGAAAGGGACTTGCAGAATCTGAACTTTGCCCAGCCTACACCAGCTAACAGAGTTCACTGACCATGGTTGTATGTTGCACCCTCTTTCACATGTTCTTACTTGGGGGTGGATTCAGGTTCATAAAAGTTCATTTAACATAACTGATGATTCATTCAAAAGACAGTTCTTCCTCCTGACGACTGCTTTGTTCTAGCACTGACATTTGCTTCATATAACATGATTGTTTCAAACCAATAGAAAACCACCTACTTGTTTGATTTGTTTTCTTTGTGGGGGGAGGCTGGGAGAAATAGGTAGGAAAGCAGTCACAGCTCCCTAACTCTTTGCTTTGACCCTGCCCTAATTTAGACCAAAATAATCATTTGTGGTAGTTTTTCACCACTTCATTAGAAATGTTTATTTCAAACTATATGTAGTTTGAAGTACTAACAAAAACATTTTGTAATCTCTGCTTTAATGTACAACAAAATATATCACTTAGGGACAAAATATTATTTGATACCTAAATTAACATTCTATCTTTTAAACTGACTAAAGCAATAGCGTGACGTTAGTGAAGAAACATTACTAAAAAGTAGCATAATACTGGATATACATTGAATGCCTTTGGAAATGTATCAGTTGACCTTTTGATATTCAATGTTAGATACAATTTGGATCTCTTAATATACCTACATCTCATCTCTGAAAAGCCAGTTAAAGTGATGTTTTATGACATAAGGGATGTATTTCAGGAGTCTCTCTGTGGTTCTTCACATCCCAGAAACAAACGGACCATCTGGCACAATAACCTCTGTACATGTAGTCAAAGTACACAACTTTGCAACAGCTGAACAGAAGAGTATGGGAAAGGTTGCTTGACAATTTCTCTAAGTAGAGCTCAAAATAAGAACATTTGTTTCTCACATTCAGGAGCACATCATTAAAATGAGTAATTGGGAATGAAATAAAAGGAAAAACCCAAGCCACATGACAACAGCACTGCTACAATGTATGAAAATACATTTAGTTTTTAATTGGCCTTTTACTGTCAATTTGAATTGTGGATATGTGATCCAAAATAGTCACAGCATGCCTACGTGAATTGGCTAATGAGATGTCCACTGACTGCTGAGCCTTTCAATTAATCAAATAGCTGAATACATTGAAGGTAGCTAAATATTCTTCTCTCTGGTAATATGTTAAAAACCCAACATTGTATCAGACGTTTTCACTGGAGATTAAAATCTGAGTTCATGTTGGGATAGCCTTCAAAAAAAAATGACACTCATTTAGCAATTCGAACATCTGCTTAATTATTTTTATTACCCTCCTATATCTTAGGAGTAATATACTGAGAGTTTGACTTACAAAATAAATTATCTTTAAGACAAAGAACGGCAGACTAGAACTGTGGTTAAGACACCTGGGAGAGAAGTAGGTTTAAATCCCAGTTCTGCCATACTTTTATGTTTGACCTTGACCATGACATTTAGCTGTCTATCCTTATTTTCCAAATCTACTCAATAATTACTGGTGTCAGAGGACAAAAAAAAAAAAAAAAAAAAAAAGAGAGAGAGAGAGAGAGAGAGAGAGAGAGAAAGAAGTGCATATTTCTCTTTTCAGAAATTTAAAGTTCCTAAGAGGATTCCTCTAGACCCTCCACTTTAACAAGTTAGCAGCCATGGGATCCCTGTAAGGATAGTGTTATAAAATGAGCTAAAAGATGACCAACCCATCTCAAAGGCATATATGACAAGCTACTATAAAGAAACAGTTTCACAATGTTTCTATATAAAAACATTCTTTCACATATGGAGGAACTGTTCGGGAAGCTTTCCAGCCTCCCTGTCCTAAGGGAACAGACTACTACTAGTATATACAACTTTTTGTCTCATCTTGTGGTTTTCCCCCACATTCCCGTTATTTATGTTTGCCTGTTGCATCCAAACCTAGCCACAGCCTGTAAGCTATTAGCAAAAAGACCATCTTTTCACATCTTCTCTTTTGAATCATGTTGAGATGCCAAACTAAAGTCTCTAGAAACAACTACAAATTAGTGGCTACTAACATTACGATAATAACAATGATTTCTGCAGATTCCGATGATCAAAATTGTGAAGGGAAAGGCAGGAATTAATGTTTTCATTAAAGATATCATTAGCTACACATTATATTCACCACATACAATTGCATACAGCTTCAGCCTTTCTCCAGCATGCTGCTGGGCTTGTGTTGTGGTTCATTTCCTGGACAATTCTACAATTGTGCTCTGCTGGACACCTCCCAGGCAAATGAGAATATATTAAAACCAATGGATCTTGTTTTTCCAGCATATGAGGTTCCTTGTGCCTCTCTTTGGCATTACTTGTTGTTGAAGAAGTGATCTGCTGCAGCATACCCAACCCAAAAACAGTACCTAAATAAAAACATAATATTGCTCACACTAAACTCAATATTGATCAGTAATGACCTGATGAGAAATTGTGGTCGGTTGACCCCAACTGGCACCTAAGGTCCCAACCAGTTCTAACTCACACTCTCCCATGGGACAGGGAAGAGAATCAGAAAAGCAAAAGCAAGATAATCTCATGGGTCACACTAAGGACAGTTTAATAAGTGAACGAGGGGAGAGGAAAAAAAAGCAAGTGATGCAAAGGCAATCTCTCACCACTTCCCACCATCAGATGGCCCATCCAATCTCCGAGATTCAGATATTTTGGAAAAGTTCCCCTAATGTTTTATTGCTAAGCATGGCATCACATGATATGGAACATTTCCCTTATGTAGTACAGAATATCCTTTTGACTAGTTTAGGTCCACTGTCCTAGCTGAGTCCCCCTCCAACCTCTTCACCCCCTTAGCCTTCTCACAAGGGACAGGGGGTAAAGTGGGAAAGAGAGAAAGCCTTGACTCTGTGTAAGCCCTGTGCAGCAACAGATAAAACATTGGTGTGTTAGCAGCACTTGTTTGGTCAGAGATTTAAAAGGCAGAACCATAGATGCATACTACATCATGTCAAATAACAGAATTTTATTATTTTTTAGACTCTTCAATGACATTCTCCCCAGCTTTCCCTACAAAAGCTTCACCCTATTTTCAATCACATAAACTCTCTGTTTTACTCCTTAATACAATTTCCACGTATGTAACACAAATATTTCCTGAATATTTGCATAATATAAGATTAAGTAATGGGATCTCCTTAGACACAATCATGATAAAGTGCCTTTGTTTCAGTGGAAGAACAAAAAAACTTCTATTAACCCAGCACCCTTCCAGCAGGAAATTTCAGTATTCCTAAGCCAAACTTATTCCAGACTAAGGACTGAACATCCTCCTCCAGGTCCCAATTCTTAAAAATCTCAGAACTACAATAATGATGAGACTTGCTAAAAAAAATCTTACTGACGAACTGACACAGGAGAATAGTAAGTGTGAAGTTGCTCAGTTGACCTCAGTAGGTCAGTACACTTCAGCTAAAGAACTGGCTTTATCTGATTTTGTCTGACATAATAGCAAGGTGAACATGAAATATTGTGTCACCTGTTCTACTGGTATAACTTCACACCCAGGAAAAATCTCCCCAACTGTTCACCTTGACTTAAAGCCTAAAGCAAGTCACCAACAAGTAACAAACAGGAGAAGAATTCCTCCTATACCAGCAACAGACGAATTAAGTGACATAAGAAATGTTCACATGAATGAGGATGATATTGATTTAGGTAGCTACATGTAAGTCTGTACATCTGAGCCAAGTGTCTAAGTTTTCATTGCAGCTAATAGGTTTAGCCTGCAGGATCAGTGGAACTTCAAGAAATTCTTTCCAAACTGAAGCAAACACCAATAATTATTTGTGTTAGTCTAGTTGCTTTAGCCAAAACTCTAGATGACAAAAACCTGCATTTCCCATGCATTTTAACTCTGTTAGAATATTTTAGGTTGCCAGAATGACAAAAAGACACTAGGCTTTTCGTGGTGCCTTCTGTCTCTGAGTCCTGATGATACCAGACATGAAGCAGAGCCACTGTACTACATGAGTCGCTCTGCTACCATTTGGGAAAACAACGGTAATGGACCCTTGAAGGGGGTTTGGGAGAGTGGCCAATGAAAGAGCAGACAAAACAAGTTTAGAAATCAAATCTGTGATTCAACTCACATTTATGAAATAGGTTGGTTTCCTAGCTTATCTAGTTCCTCTGTTTCTTGCCAATTCCTTTTCTTTGACATGTTAGTAATATTAAAGTTTCATCCTGCAGTGCTGATTCTGAATTCATCCATTTTTCTTTTAAGCTTCTCATTCTGGCAGGAAGGGCTACTGGCTTGATCTTCTTTGAAGACAGATTTGCTTGTTGTCACAGCTGATTTAGAGATTCCCATGACATTTGGTTTTCCTTTTGTTCCCATATTGCAGATGAGCAAAGTTTTCCCTTTGGAGACACTGACAGGTAGAGCTAATTTGCAATTCCCAGTAATTGACCATCTCTTAAAGACTAATGATGTAGTTCACACCTAACCAGCCTTGAAAAAATGCACAAGAGTAAAGCAAATCAGAAGAATGTACATTTCAAACCTTATTAAAGGGCTTTCATCAGCAATTCTTTCTTAGGCTTTGAAATGTCTCACTCTCTTCTTTGTTGACGCAATTCATAAACCTAAACAGTTGGGTCAATTAATCATATGTATTAGATGCTTTAGTACACAATTACTACACTTTCTATGGACTAACAGCTATAAGATATATAAGAGTTATTTTGTTAACCAGAATAAAAATTCCAAACCATGCCTATTTTTATTTCTCTTCACTGGAATATAAGAAATCTGTTGCCAGTATCTTTATAATATATGGATTCTCATTAACAATTTGTTTACTGTGTTCAGTGGTTGACATATGTTGAATTCCTGGATAAAATGAAATAAAAGAATACATTCAGCTGGGGTCTCATCACTTCTGATTGTCCTGCACTGGAAGACAGATGACTGCTCAATGTCTTTCTTTCTCTTTTTTTATTTAGCCAATTTATTACTGTTATTCAATTTGAAATTTTGGAAGGTCTAATTTACATTGGTATCTCATGTTACCATGCAACTGAATAAAAAATAATCTCAACTTACAAAAGGAAGAAGGAAAATTATAAGAAGTGGTCACTGTTAAATAAACTGCAGCTCAAAGAAAATTAAGTGCATGCTAATTAATGAGAAAATCCTTGAAATAAGAGAGTCACAGTAGATTTTTGAGGATTATTATTACAGATTTCAAGAGTGAGTACACAAGAGTTAGAAATGTAAATACTTTTTTGGATCTAAACCTGATTGACTTGGAAACACTTGAAAGTGAAGCCAAATTATACATTGTATAAACAAATTATACATTTTTAAAGATTGTTCAAGACTAATATAGAAATTTAGAGGGAGCATACTCGACTTCCTGAACACTGAAACATTTTTTTTTCTTTTTGTGAGGGTTAATATGCTTTTTTCCCCCTGCTGGAAAAAAATAGTCATTCTTTTTCTGCTTTTAGTTTCAATTTCAAGATATTTTTGTGGATGCTGCAGAGATTTGCTGTAAATTGGTTCTACATTTTACACAAGCTATAGGCATTTACAGAAAGTTAAATAAACAACATTAATTTTATGATGTACCAAAAAAACTTCTGTCACTAAGATTGCGTGACTCAGTAACAACTCCCAATTACCAACATAATGTATTTAATTTCTGCCATACAATATCAATTGCTTTATTAATTATTTTCACACATAAGTCAAAGCTTAGGGCATTATATGTATATAATATTCCAAGGACTTTCAAATTTCCTATACACCTGTAATGAAGCCTTGGACACCAGCCACAGACAATAAAATGACATTAGACTTAGAAAGTAAGCAAAAGAAATAGACTGGAAAGGGTTAAACTGTAATGGAAAACCAAGACAAATGCATGGATGTGAAACAGAAACACTAGGAGGAAAAAAAAAAAAAGCCTTGAAGAGAGAAATAGCAGCCAAAATAAAAATAAAAAATATATATAAAAATAAATAAAAAAAGTAAGGAGAAAGTCTTGGGAAATTTTAAGAGGAAGAAAATGACATTGAAGAAGAAAGAAATGAGAAATTAGTGCAACAACAGAAAACTCCAGTAAAAGACTGGAAAAAAAAAATCAAAAATCTAAAGGAAAATGGGTAAAGATAAAGAGGAGAAAAATACAGAACTATATTAATGACACGCTTGTTTTACTGATTTCTAATTCATCAGAGCTTCATATTTGGTTTATTTCACCAAAAAGAAATAAATAAATAATCATGAGCATACACCTTCTACATGCTATGCTCCTGAGTTTGGTAACACTTCTGCATGTGCGGGTACATACAAATATTTCCAAGATTAAAGTTTTAGTTTCCCTCTATAATGAAGGGGCCATATTCTGGAATCTGGAATATATCTGGAAGCACCATTTCTGGTGACAGTGTTCCACTCCTTTCTTGTGCAGCACAACAACAAAAAAACAACATCTCTGGATCCAGCCTACATTGCTGTGGCACCCAGCACTCCACCATGGAATCTTGTCATCTTCTGGCAGCCTTCTTGGTGATACACCCACCTGAATTACATGAAAAATATTTCATCCAGTGTGTTTTCCAACAAAGTTCCTCTCTCCAACAAAGCTGGGTAGATGACCATAATACACTACTCCATCTGCATATAGATTTTGAACTTGCTCCAGTCTGTTGGCAGCCATTTCACAATGCAGATACAAGAAGTTGATTCTGCTCAGCAGCTGTGCAGGCATGTTATTTACTCATGACTACCCTCAGACTACAAATCTTTTTTCTCTTGCAAGGAGAGTTCTCCCATATTTCCAAATTTGACATGAAGAAAGCACACTGACCGGTGTGCTTGAAGTGTTACTTCAAGCAAATTTGAATCCAAAATTGCTAGTGACACTGCCTTTGGGACAATCACAAAACACGTTAAATACTGATCTGTATTTTCCCTAGTAAGAGTATTTTCCTTCTGTATCTATCATAAGAGAAGTTTCTGAAGTGGAAACTTATCAAGCATGGGGGTACTCAGTGCAATACCCCAAATTAGATGCCATTCATCTTTGTGTCAACGGCACAGCAGGTAACTAAAGTACAATTTCTCCTCTTTTTGATCTACTGAGGAGTTGCACCATGAAGTATTCGTGAATAAACTATTCATGAGTAAGCAGCCTTCTTTACTGAAATTAATTTTCCAGGAAAGTGTTGTTTCGGGCATCTCCTCAGCAGATACTAGCAACCAGTAGAAATGCCACAGCTGTTGAACACTGAACACTTAATCTAATACCAGGATAGAATCATCTAAAATAGGTTTAAAAACATTCTAAAACAGAGGCAAATACTTCCTATAACAAGTGCATACTGAGTCATTTAATGTGTCATGATTTATTTATGAGGATTTTCACCACAGCAAGAAAAAATCTTGGTTGAAAAATAAATGAAAACCAGCATGACATTAATATGACCAGAGAGAACCTCTTGCTCTTGCCTTTGGGATATGATCAAAGGACTCACTTCTGCGGGTACAGTTCTGAAAAATAATTGTGTCTGACAGTTAGCATATGGCCCTGATCCTTAGTTGTACTTGAACGGCATTTGCCCCACCAACAGTGCAAAGCATGCCTAAAGACAGCAGTCTTCTCCTGCAGCAGCTACTGAAAAAGGGGTTCCCCTTTTTCTAGACATGAAGGTGGAAAACATCAAGTCCATCCTTATAGCCTGAGTGAAGGAAATGAATGGGATTAAAGATGATCTTTTATCCTGGCCTTTAAGTAAACAATACCTTATGGGGGGGACCTTGGGAGATGGACAAAGAAGTCAAGGCAGCATGCAACCTCTAAGAGCATTCCCTTCAGTATATTAAGGCATTGGAACAGGGAGGAAGAGTAAAACTGGTGCAAGACAAATCAGGAAAAGGCCAGGTCACTCACACTAATCCAGAAGCTAGGGAGTTACTCAAGTTCCACAGATGTGATAAAGCCTAGATGAGTAGGAAATTGGGACATACACACCTCAGAAGCTTCCGACTATTTGCCCTTGATCAGCGAATAATGTTGTCCTTAGCTGCATATGCCTTCTAATCCTCCTTGACACATCCTTGTATCAATTCACTCAGCAATCAAGTCAGCACAAAGATATACAAGAGGAAGGTCCATGATGCAATGCTCAACATAATACACTTTTCAACACAGTCTGCTAAATTCACTGTAGGTGACTATCATGTACCATTGTGTGCCACACCTTAAAGTAAAAATCATTTGCTCTTCCCTCTCAGAGCTCTTCCTTACAATTAACAATCCCACTGATCACCCCAAATTACCTTCTTTCTCTTTGTACCTTCCCACTGCTGCAAACAGCATCAGTCTCCCTCTCAACATAAGCAAAAAAGAAATGTTTCGATTTGTTCCCAAAGTTCACAGCTATGTTTCCAAAACCCTATGAAAATATCAGGATTGTGATTTATTGTCACTGGTGATAAAGACATACTTACACTATTGAACAGTTTAGTTAATTCTGTGTTTTATTACTTAAGAACTGTGATTCACTCCAAGAGAGTTAAATTAATGGTGTATGAATAGGTTTGTCACATCTTCAATAATTTTCATGAAGTGTTTTTACTTTAATTTGTGAAAATAGAATTTGTACACATGATCAAAATCAATAATTTTTTTTCTCATACCATTTAGTTTACATGCAGATATACAGTATGGGGAGGGAAGATCTTTTCCACTTCAGTTACTTCACCTGGGACAAGGAAAAGAGAGCAACATTTATTGAGAAGCAACATTTTAAATGCAGAAATTCTTCAGCCTACAGCAAGTTTACTGCATTAATTTCCCACACTTCTAAATGCAGTTCTGTTTTAACCTCTATACTCTTGCTCTTATGAATACTGAGAGCATCTAGCATGTCTTGAGATTGAGTCCTAAGTACTTTACAGCTATACTGTTTGTGCTTTTAAAAAGTTCCCTTTAATAAGCTGAAGTGAAGGAGACAAAAATGGATCAATTAGCTGCAAATTATATTTATATTCATAAACTGTGAATACTGCAGAAACGGTCTCCAAATATTTTATTCTCTTAGTTTTTACAGTGGACATCTTCCTTGTCTTTATTTTCAACATCTTTCCCAGTACAGATCTTTAAACGCATAGAAATACAAATAGATATTCCACGTAGGTGTGCCATGTCCACATGACAAGATTGGTCCTGAAAACTGGTTATTTTTCATCTGTTCTTCTTGTGTTCAGAAATGACAATATACAGAAGCAGCTTGAATTCCATACTATGAAAAAGCAAGCTTTTTTTTAATAAAAAAAATAAATAAAAATAAATAAAAAGACTCTAGGGCTATCTTTTATCTGCAAGGACTACTAAAGTACCAAAATAGAGTATAGACTTTCCTAGATTGTCCTAGATTTGAAAAGGTACTTAGGTAAATGATATTTATTCATTCCAAAAGCACCAAACACCCATGAGTATCTATTGTAGAAAATGGGAGACACCATATTCCCACCTTTGAAAACTTGAGTTGTTTAAACAGACTGAGGAATCTCATTTTAGGCTCAATCATGGTGAGCAGCTGTTCCTTAGTCTTTTATTTGCTAGAGAAGCACTGACCTTCATTTATCATTTTTTACTTCAGATAGTCATTTATGCTCACGCAAAGTGTAACACACTGCTGTTTTTCTAATCATTGTTCTGGCCAAAGGGATAAGTCAAAATTAGTGTTAAACAGTAGAAAATCAGATGCACCTATTTAAATGTAGTTAAAGATACATTTCAAATAAATCTATAATGTACTTAATGTAAAATGCATTTGAATTATTTTTTGAAACAGCATATTTTCCTATTCCATTGAATTTCCCCTATGATATGCCACTCTTTGAACATGAAAACAGGGAAAGAGCAATGAGTATGGTTATAGACTGGAACTTCTTCACAGAAAAAGCCAGCTGAAGCTTCCATTCAAGCTTTGAAATACAGTTACTGTCCTATGAATTTTTTATGAAACTTTGTGTATTTCAGAATTCCCACAGTGATTTTAGAAACCCACAGAGGTAGTAAATACCATGCAGATCTTCTAGGTGAACAACAAATCAGATCAGAAGTAGAAGCAGCATAAAAATAGAGTACCTAACTTTAATTTGCGAGCCACTGAATAAAGAGTAATATACATTTTTAAGGAAAAGAAACTGACTGAACAGCCAAAGAAAAAGGTAAATGAAAATTAAGTCCCAATGAGCTTCTCATTTTTCAGGTGGCCAATCTCAAGCTTAAGTTTGTCACAGAAAAATGCTTTGGGTTTTTTTTTTTTTTTTTAGAGCTTGCCAATTTTATTTTCAATCAACTGAACCAGAATATTTAATCTCAGGAGTAGAGACAGATGTCTCTTAGATAAGACACCTGCTTCCTTTAAGTTAGAAAATATAGTCAAATTGCATTAAATTATCCACCTGCATGAACATATTCTAGCTGCACAAAGGGGAGTTGTTTGCAAAGCATTGATTATACTTAACTTGCAGCAACTCAGATACTTGTTACTGCTTCAAGGGATGGTTGCAGAGATCAGAAGAATCAGATTCAATGACCGTACCCTGTCTCAGAATGCGGTGCAGAAAACAGTTTTCCTTGCTTGACCAAAGGAGACTAGCATCACATGAAGCAAATTCACCACCACATACATAAGCACAAAAGAATAGGCAGATAGGTGAGACCAAAGGTCTAATTTCAATACCAGCTGACAAAAGGTACCTAGGGAAGAGTATAAGAACAAGACAAGTCTGTAGTGACATTTCCCAAGAATACCCTTCTAGCTTCTAGCCACTTGTGTCTCAGGCATCTCCTCAAGACAGAACATATACTTTCTGGAAAACAACACCCATTGTCTCACCTCAGGTGACTCAAGGAACAGAAACCCAACAGCTACATCTACCTCAGAATCAGGAATGGGCTCATTTGTGCCCTAAACTCACCAGCTTTGGCAAGAAGCAGTGCTAAAATCCTGAAAATATAGGATCCCAAACAAGCATAAAGGGCCAAAACCTCCTTTGCTTTACGCTGTTGTAAATCATAAGTTACTCTGTGTATGTTGCACACTTCTGAAATGACAACTATAGACAAATCCAGCCTAGCAACTGACCTGTCTCAGTGATCAATGCAGAGGGTAGGGAGAATCGTGGGCGATCTTCTCCGTTTTATACTGTACAGTAGACATAGCCAGTATTTATCAGTAGAATAATGATAAAGAATAGTTATAGGTTTCCTTCAAATGTTCACCTCACAAACCTTGTACTTCAGTCCCTGATTCTCCCGCACAGGACCAGGAACAGCTGAGCAGTCCTTCTGTATGCAGTAAACCAAGGATGCAGGTTATTTCTGTTGCATACAGCACATGCTGTAGTATTAAAAGGTATAATAGACTTTATGTTCCATGTTCACAAAGGACATGCACTCAGAGTACAACATATGCACTTCATTAGCCCCTCCAAAAGAAAAAAAAATGCCATTTTGATAATAAAGTTACCAAGTCTTCTCCCCCCAACCTCTTAGCAGAAGGAGGAAATTGCAACTATTGACAAGAAGTATGTAATTTCCACTTGATTCCTATTCATAAACTCCTCATGAATGTTAACACTGTAAGTCTTGTGTATGATTGAAATTAAGATTTTTGCATGGCAATACTTGCTTCCTTGTACAAGCTTGGCCTACAAAGGCTTTCAGATTGTTAGAGTTGTTTGCATAAGAAAGGAAGCTTCACTTTATTGTGAGCCATGGCAGCCTGGTAGGCCAATAAAGCTTCACCCTAGACTGTTGTGTTAACTTCTTTGTAATTCTGATCTCCCCATTCATTTGCTTTTTAAATAACAGAGAAAAAATAGATCAGATAGATGCATAATTTACAGTTACACCCATTTTCTGTCATGCTTATTGCCTAGTGGCAATCTCTCTTTGACTTTCAAAAGAGTAAGATGGAGTCTTTCAGCCTTTCAAAATGTAGAATTTTGAAACAAGTTCTGCTTTAAACTGTGGTTATTGTGCAGTGATGATTATTTTAAAAACAGAATTGTCATTTGTTGTCTAAAAGAATAGGACTTCCCATAAAATAAAGGCCAAATCCTGTGGGGATAAAAAAAAAAAAAAAAAAAAAAAGGAAAAGAAATCACAGACAAAAGTTAGAACATTGATGTAAGTCCTGTTAAAAGAAATATAAAAAGAGATGAGCTTTAAGTGAGCTTTAAGGTCTTACAGCCAATGGGATCACATACAAATGCATTACCTTTATGTAACTGCCACCAAATTCAATAGTTACACCCCAGATGTGGTACAGTGCAAGATCCATTAAAATCAGTAGCCCATGGCCTTGCAACTGAACATCATGGTGCCTGTTTTCTGTGTTTCTTGTTTGTTCATTTTGTTTTAAATTCAGATGTGCCTGCATAAATCCTTTAGGTTTCTCTTACTGAGGGCAACACATACTACAGCCCTGTAGGCATCTATTCACATTGCTGTCAACCTTGTATGAGCTCACACTACATATATCCTGATGGGTGCCAACCCCTCATCTTTCCTCCTACAAGCCTCTGCCTACAGCTTGCCATGCGTTTGATAACTTCATTGTGGGATCAACCACACAACTTAATAGGCCCTGCCTGAATCTCACCACTTGTTAACTTAGTACTCAGAGCCCGAAGAAAAGGAGACCAGCCAGTGGAGGTGGCTATCAGATTTCCATCAGGCATTTGTAGCTTGTAGCCCAAGAGGGCAGAGTAGCAAACAGGCACCTACCTTTCCAGGGACCCAGGGCAGAGCACTTCAGCAGACATTATTATCTATTTACATCATTTTTCAATTCATGCTGGGATGTATTGAGATGCACCTTTTTCCTACTAATAAGATCCTGAGTCAGAGGCCACCAAGGATAGAGCACACAAGAAAAGATTGGACACAACTTTCTTGGGTACCCTTGAAGATGGGAGGGAGTAGGAGAACAGATGCTAGCAAGGCCGAGGTCCTTTCCCAAGTCAGACAGAGAGGAGATGAATCACGTGTCAACATCTCACCATTTTTACTCCTCTAAAAAGCTTTATTGTTTTTCAAGACAAGACTTTTTTTCACCTCACTCCACACTTTATTCCCTTCACAAAGAATGTATTCTGACAACCCTGCTGCAAGGACTGAGCACCCTGAGTGCTTTTCTGTGTTCTTGGCTCATTTGGAAGGCAAAGATGGCATTTACTGCAAAGGATTTTGTCCTTAGCCCACCCTGTAATATTTTGAAACATGGAATTTCATGGGTATACACCTCAGCTGTAAGAGTCCTAACCTGAAAGCTCTGTCAAAGGCTGGCAATGTTAAGAAATTCCTCTCCTGGCCTGGACTTTCACAAAACCAGGCAAAATTAGTTGTCATTTATACATATATATACACATATATTTATACATATCCATATTCATGCATATATATGTTCTTTATGCTTAATTTTCATCCTAAAAGGCATAGAGCTCTACTCACAGATGGCTAGTCTGTCCTTCCAGGCAGGTGTCTAAATTAAAAATGGTTATCATCTGACCAAGCAATCTTACCCAGTAATCTGGATTTTAAATAAATAAATAGATAGATAAATAAAGCATATGAAAACATGTTAAGATACACCATCTTTGTTCCTGGCCTCTGCATTTGCCCAGCATTTCCTTCCAACACTCAACACCAAAGCCATTTCAAGACTAGCCCTGTACTTGAGCCATCTTCACAGGTGGTCCTTTTCTCACCTCTGTTCCTGGGACAATCATCTGGCTTGACAGGATTCATTTGTATGGCTTAATTTGTGGGCAGGGTTCTTCCTCCACCCAACAATGAAAGAGATGATTAATCTAATTAATCCCAAAGCAAAGTAGATTGCCACATAGAGTAGCAATAGATGGGTTTCCAAAAAGACCAAGCAGGGGAGACTGTGATAGAGCAGAACCTGGGACAAGGAAGTGATGAGGCCAAACCAAAAAATCACCAACAAGATAGCCTTTCACAAATTACTCCTTTTTGATATTTTAGGATTTTTAATTGCTGGATGCATAGCCCAGGATGCTAATTCAGAAAATGTTCAAGAGTAACAGACCAGAGTAATGACTGAAGCAGTGATGTGGCAGCCAACCTGTCAGTGAGCTTTCTGTATAGCAAGGGAAAACATTGCTACTTGATCAAGTAGGAGATGTGTCTTTTCAGGTGTGCCATTCACATTTTGTCCCCTGAATGACTTTATGCCAAAGTGGATAAACTAATAACGGATTTTTTTCAAATACATGCACATGGAACGTATTCACTCCCTACAAAAGTGTTCTTTATTGTACCAAGCCAAAACACTCTATATAACTGATGAGTGCTTATAACCCAAGTTAGCTAGGGTTAACAGCTAACCAACAGCTAGGCCGGGAAGGAGACAATTCCTTTCAGGTCACACAGAGCTGCGTCAAATCTCTCTCCTTTTAGCAAATGAAGTCCTCAAAGCCCTGGGAAGGAAGGAGAGAAGCCATGTGGAGAGAGCTGGGTGGTCTTCACAGTAGGAACAGGCAACCAAGCTAGTGACTGATTTTGCTTTACCCAAGGATGGGTGCAGACTGGCAATGGACAACACCAGTACGTGCATAACTAAAGCTAGGACTGTTCCTAGTGGTTGACATGAGAAGTAAGCAAAGGCAAGACCAAGCAGAAGCAGCCACAGACCCATATGGTAACCGTGGAAAGACAGAGCAATGGCAAACATACTCACATGTTTCATGCTGACCACCAAGAACCACTGTAATTGTCTGATGTCCTCCAAGGGCATGAAAAAGTAGAGAAACACAGACTGTATCTTCCTCAATACTTAGCCAGCATCATACACAAACCCATGCAAGGCAGAAATATGTTTTCTTTCTCATCTGAGAACCCCAGACACATCTTGTGCAACTGTGGGAATGAGATATGCTCTAGCTGCAGCAGATAGAGTCTCTCAGATAGATGGGACTCAGTGAGATGTAACCAAGGTCTGTCCTCATAATCTTGTAACAAGCAGTGGACAATCAGTGCTCCCCAGCACTGAGCAGGGTTATTTTGTAAAACGCACCAGAGTTTGCACTGAAAAACAAATAGCCAAAGAGAACTGTGACCAAACAGCAAGTGAAATTGACCTATTACCTTCACTAAAATAGGACAAGGTCATTCCACAATTTTCACTGCTATTTCAGTAGCTTAAAATTTATCATAGTCTTAGCATTAAAACTATATTACAGTTGGGTTTACCGATACCAGAAAAGTATTTACTCCTAAGTGCCTAAGGGCTGAATTATCTCTCAGTAACCACTGCAAGTTAAAAACAGTTAGAAAACCAACCCTTAACCATTCTCTTATCCTATATAAGCCTTGCTTTGGATAGCATCTAAATCCTCTGTGTGTCTTTCTGGAGAGCAAAGACCCTCATCTTTTGAACCATACAAAATCATCATTATCCCTCAATCAAATTCACATCAGTAAGCTAGGTAACAAAGATGTAAAGTGATATAAAATAATAAACAATTATCTTTGTTAGTTCTATTTTCTAGTTCAAATCCTCAGGCTACTGCCTCCAGCTGTACACAGTTCGGGCACTAGCTTGTCATGTGACTTTTGGTACTGTTCAGGTGTTTATATTTCAAGTTACAGAAGAGAAAAATGAGACAGTATTGTATTAATAAGTGTATTACCAAATGTTTCAGATATAAATTTTAAATTTGGTTTAAGACTAATATACAAGAATTTTCCTTAAGTTTGTGTTTAGAGTAGAAGGAAATAAGGTTTTGCCTAGAGAAAAGGAGGCTCGAGGGAGACCTTATCACTCTCTACAACTACCTCAAGGGTGGTTGTAGGAGGATGGGAGTCAATCTCTTCTCCAAGCAAGAAGTGATAGGACAAGAGGAAATGGTATTAAGTTGTGCCAGTGAAAGTGTAGGCTGAATATTAGGAAAAAATTCTTCACTGAAAGGGTTGGGAAGCATTGGAACAGGCTGCCCAGGGAAGTGGTTGTGTCACTGTCACTGGAAGTATTCAAAAGACATGTAGATGTGGTGCTTAGGGACATGGTTTAGTGGTAAACTTGGCAGTGCTAGGTTAACGGCTGGACTTGATGATCTTGGAGGTCTTTTCCAATGATTTTCCAATAGATTTTATGATTCTATTCTACTCAGTGATGCTCCTGTAAGACATGGGTCTCAACCCAGAAGAGAATGGAAACAAATAATTAAACATGGTAAGAGTGACTGCAATCTGTGTTGCATATTTAAAATTAAGCATATGCTTTGGCATTTCGCTGGGCTGGCACTAACAAGGTTTCCATTTCAGGAAAAAAATGGTATCAAGTAATCCCTCTTCATCACTGTAGTAAACAATTTAACACAAAACCTCAGCCTGGATTTATTTGCAGTGATACAACTGACACATGTAAATTGTCTTTTGTTTTTCTACTATTACCTTCAAAACTATGGATCAAATACATAAGTAATATGTAAAGACTTGCAGAGAGCTCAGCTATTCAGGCGAGGTCAGACACAGCAAAATCAAAGGATCATAGAATGGCTTGGGTTGGAAATTCCAACCCCCCTGCCATGGGCAGGGACACCTCCCACTAGACCGGGTCGCTACATTTTTTGACATCTAAAGGCCCACTGCACAGCTCTGCCGATACTAAGAAAGTGAACTGTTCACCATTCTTTGGCTAGGTCTCTATCAACAATGATGATCTATGAATAGCTTTCTAAGGCATCATGAGGAATTCAGCTCTGGTGCTTTTAAATCCTTTTGAGTCATATTTCTGTGCTCTGGGGCTTTTATTACAGATGAGTTAGTTGCAAAAACACGTAATATCCCAAAACATCAATCTGAAATGGCATAATAAGAGCAGGATTCATGTTAAAAAAAAAAAATCAGTTACTGACAAATCAATATATCTTTCTGCTATTTCTGTCTCACTGTTTTATTCTTTCATGAGGTCTACAACTTCAATTAAAGACTAAATGTGTTGAGCTATCATACCATTAATTGTTCTCAATAGGTGGAATATTCCTACTTACATACGAATGTCCTTGTTCTGTTACAGATAGGACAACTTCCTCACACAGAGACATTGTTGCTATAGTGTGAAGTCCCACTCAGCATCCAACATTACTGCTTATGTTGAGTGCCTGTGGTTAAAGTCTGATTTGCAGAGAACTTCTCTCTATCTCCAATTTTGCCACCAATTCTCTTGTAGTAAGTCAGACAAGCAATGCAAGTGTTTGGAGTTAAATCTAAAATCAGAGGTGCCCAAAACAGGTAGCACCTTTTACTACATAATATCTGGATTTATGGGTTTTAGTGGGGGGGGTTTCTTGCTTGTTTTGGTGCTGCTGGTCATTTTGTTTTTATTTTTTAAAAAGCTCTGAAATCTTTGAATGAAAGACTTTCCTAAACTTGTCTGATGGCAACAGGGAAAATGCCCGTATATTTCAAGTGATGAGGTTTAGATCAGACTATGTATAGCATAGACAACTACTATTCTTTTCACATTTTTTTGCATTTTATAATATATTGGGAATACAGTTTAAAACCCTTGAGGCTCTTCTTGTAGTTTTTTCAGAAGGGCTGACAAAGGGACAAAAATATAAATAAATAAAAACAAGCTTTACTTCTCCTAACCATGTAGTAATCTTGGTTATAGTCAGCACATATTCTTAGATTTCATTGACCTTAACAGAAGACTCATTTTAAATGTATCCATTCTGAAAAAAATATTTCCTCTTGGTTAATAAACACATGAACTGTTTCTTTTAGACTCACAGGCTTGCTTCATATTTTCCTTCAAGCTGAGACTTACTGTGAAATCTACAAATAAATGTTGACCTCGTATCTCTTATTGTACCTAGAAATATTTCTGTAAGCAAGGATCAGCAAAAGTGGTTAAAAAAAAAAAAAAAAGCACACTCCAAGCTAGAACCATTTACATTTGTGCACAGCTTCAATCATACTAACCGTCCATTTAAGAGACAAGACTTCTTAGCTCAAATACTGACATTCCAAATTCAACTACATATGCTCAGAATTAGGGATGCTTCATGTCCCACCACCTCAAAAGATGCACTAACCAAGCATATAGTTGTCTATATATGGCTATGCAGTTGTGCTCTAAGCAAGAGCAATAACCGTGTTCTCTACAGTAACCCTTTACAGAAATTTCTAGTTTATGAGACGCTGAGTTCCCCACTACCACGCATAGTCACAACTCTTTCTGTTTGTAATATTAGAAATTATATTAAATGCTGCCACAGAAAACTTAAGAATATTTTTGTTTTTACAAAAATATTTTCATTTACTTCTTAATGTCTTCACTTAACACTAGAAGTCAGATCTTGTTATAGACCCATACGTATCCAAGCATGAGTGTTGGAAGTGGTTTTGATCATAATTCCATCATAGTAAAACATCCTTGTATCTAATAGTGGTTAGACATCACCAGCTTTCAACTAGGTGGAAGTAATCTCATGGTAATATGTATTCAATGCATTCCATTTTTTACAGAAAAAAAAAAAAAAAAAAAAGCCAAAACAGTTCATGTAATCTGGTGTCTTGATTCTACCTATGGCCAATATCAAATGTGTCTAATGAAGATGTAAATAATGCAGTAGCAAAAAGTATAAGAATATTGTTCGTACTCCAATGGAAGGAACAACTAATCTCTATATTGAGCAAGTGTAGAATCAGTTGTGTGTAGGAAAGTTCATATTAGCATTTCACATTTAATAGTTTGTTTCCATCTTAAAGCATGACAACTTCGCTTTCAGAACAACAGATCTGCTAGCCAATAGAGGAAACAACAGCAGAAGGTATGGACAGTCACATATGGCCAGATCAAGGGAAACATACGGACTTAATACCTGCTGAAGCTCTGGCCAACAAATATTCCAGATACCCAGAGAGAAATCTGCAGGCACCTGGGTAGTCTGATTTGTGGTAAACAAACCTCACACATATTTCCAGGTTTTATGATAAAAAAATAAAAAATAATAAAAAAAAAGCTATATCATTTAAATTCAAACTGTTTTTATCCATTTCCTACACCAGCAGCAGGCACAGTGGTTCTTGCTTGTTTTCTTACTTATGCCAGATCTGTTACAAGGACGATCTGTGAAAGAATTGTGTGAGATAAGCACATAAAAGTTAAAATTAAAGCCAAGAGAGAACCCTTGAACTCTTTTGCTAGTCATTACTCCTGTTTTCTAGTATTCAGTCTCTCCACTTTGCAACTAAGACTGTAATACAAGATGTTCTGGCATTTTAAAAAACTTCTGTGTTTGATACGCAGTTATTCTGTAAATAAATCTCCCACAAAGTGCTTAAAGGTTTACTTCTTACTTTTTAGCAACTAGGTATAAAATATTGGGCTATAAAATGCTTACAAAATTAGATTACTGGAAGTGAATAGAACACATTGTTATCTACTGAACCAATGATGGGTCAAATGGCAGTTTGAATTCTTGTGGTGAATATGACTGTGACCTTCACATATGCCATTGACAGAAAGCAATTTTATTTACATTTTTAAATCCACATAAAGGTGAAAGATGGTACTGCTACAAAACGAAACATTAAATTTTTTTTGTCCCAAGGCATAACTAAACTCTCCCAAGGTCACAAATAGCCTAAAATGAAGCAAGACTTTCTCAGTTGTGCTACCAGTATATTTCACTCAGAACTGGTAGCACTGATGATCTATTTTCATTTATCAGTTGGAAAAAAAAAAAAAAAGCCTCTGTGTTAACTCTGTATTTTAAAATAGAGAAATAAGAAATAAGAGACTGCTTCTTTTGTCCTTTAACTGCTTCTGCAGACTGATCACTAATTATGTTTGGAGCTGCTATAACAAGCTACATGTTTCAGTTGTACAGGTTAAAAAGGTCTACCCATTGGTGGCAGGGTGAAAACACCTTATTCTAAAAGAAATTAGTCTTCTGGACCAACAGCACTATGATGTCTGTACCTCTAGAACAGTACATTTAGAAAATAATGAAAGCTATATATAATTTGATACAATCTGCATATTTAAGTATTTAAAGAACAGCTTTTTTCATTCTATGTTTACCAAATGTGTCTTGCCACCACTTTAAATTTAAAAAAAAAAAAAAATTCATTCCATTCCATACCCCGCATTACCTTTGCTCTTTCTAAGCAATTCATGACAAAAAGATATTACTAAAAGTCTGGTCTGTAACCACTATACAGTCAGCACTGTTATAAAAAAATCATAAATAATAACTGGATTCTTCCAACCATTCTATTTAACACTTCAAGTTTCTCCAAAGCAAAATATTGTGTGTGGTTTTTTGCTGTTTTTTTTAAAGCAAAAGGTATTTATAGGATAACACCATGTTAGAGAATACTGTCACACAGTGTCTAGGAGGGTACATGCGTCTATAAATTATAGGTGTTTCTGGTGGCAATGGTTATGATTAAGTTTACCTGAAACTTCCCATGATAAAACCTTTTTTTCAATCGCTTATAAGTTTGCTGAACTTTAACCATTTGAAGTAAAATTTTCACTGCAAGGTATCTGCCTCAATATTTGTTAAGTCTTTGTGGAAAGTTTTACAAAAATGGTTTAGAGAACAAGATTACAGGAAAAATATACCTTGCTTTGACAAAACAGTTCTTCTTTTAGAAGTCCTAATGATGCCTTTGTAAAGAATGGAAAATTTTTGACGTGTGGTAGTGCATGGCCTTTTTGTCAGGTATATAATTTTTACAGTTCCTGAAATGCCCATTCAAAGTCAGTCTAGTTTGTTGTTGGTGGTTTTGTTTTGTTTTGTTTTTTTAAATCTCAAGTCCAAACTATTATTTTTCAGAGCCTTCCCAGATTTTAGAGCTAAAATCACTAGTATTCTTTACATGCTTCCACCCTCAGAGCTATTTGTGTGGGATAGCCTATACATGTTACAGCTCCACAAAACAGTGTGTTTTCTCAAGCCCACAGAATTAGATACACAGAGCAACAACATCCCTGCAATCTTCATTCCTGGTGTCCTGTGCCAATGAAATGAGATGCTGGAGCCTTGTTCTCAAGTCCTCTTACTGAGGGTTCCTGCCAGTGAGGCACTGAGGAGAAGGCTAGACAGAAAGAGTATGTAGTATTTAGAAGATAGATTTTTATGGGAAGTAATAGACATAGTTCTGCTACAAATCATTAAACAAAGCCTATTATAAGTTGTTTTTTGTTTGTTTGTTTGTTTTAAAAGGACAGGGAGAGAGGGATGGAAGTACCTGACAAATTGTTAGCTTGTTTCAAGGTAACAATATACACCCACAACTGACCTTGAGTATTGCTTTTAGGGAAAATATCATGTGCCTGAGATGCTGAAGGCATTTAACAGCTTTCTGGAAGTAAGTCATTAGCTGTGCCATGACAGACTTACAGAGGTTTATTAAAGTTTAAGAACAAAAATTGGACTTAGATGTAGTTATGAAGATAAAAGAAGTCAGATAAAAAACAGGAAAGTACATGACTGCTTAAGTTTAGTATTAGCAGTTTTCACAGATTCTTCAAGTTAGATCCAGAAGGTGCCTATAATCACCACAATTAAGTGCTCACACTTCTCTGTCTCAGGAAATAACATGTCCCTAACCTGGAATTAGGTACCCACATAACACTGATGGATGTTTTCTGAAAGTGTGATTTACAGAAGCCACAATGCAGGCCAAGCTAAGCCACCAGAGGAAGGTGAGGAATTAACTTCAACACTTTCTGATATTTCCTAGGCATGCACTGCTCCTAGAGTTAGCCACCTTATTTTACTAATATGCCCATGGATAGAGTAGACAAGAAAATGTAATCTCAACTTTCTGGTTCAACCACTTCTTTCACAAACTTCTTTCATCAAACATTTACATTGTTTCATTACTCTACTCAATGGCAGTAATACTGCATGAGCAAAAACAAAAACTAGATGAAGAATTCAGCTTTGACCACAGCCTGTGACTGAAGTCTGTCTTAGGTTTGTGTGTAACACTGACTCGGTCACTATTGATTCTAGAAGTTGTGTAAACAATTCTTAAATAGCCAAGAATACAACAGAGGCCAAGGTTTATAGGAAACTGACAGACAGAAATAGGCATGGAAGGAGCCAAACCTGTAAAAGATCAACAATTGGGACAGAATGAGTCTTTATTTAGTTTCTGTTGATTTCTCTGAGATTTTATTTTGAACTCTCAGCAAGAATTTGAGCTAGGATTGCCATTTGATTACTGTACTCATTTCTATGCAACTTCAGTGGCTGATTCATATTTTAGAACCAACAGGCTTTCATTGAAGATGAACCCCCTGTTCATCTTTATGAGAGCTAATAACATACATTCCCTACAGTTCCAAACAAACCCTCTAGCAAAAAAAAAAAAATATAGATAGATAGATAGATAGATAGATAGATAGATAGAGGTTGCCATAGTAAACTTTCCTTAAGTATTAAAGCGGTCGAACCATGCGATTTTTTTCAAAAATAGTAGTTCCCATATCATGTTTACTTGATACGTTTACTTGTTTTTACATGAAAACAGGGGGAAAAAAAGCATAACCTCGAGTTTAACTGCTAGAAGTCACTTTTGTGTTGGCATTCCTACTAGGACTTTTAAGTAGTGATACATTTAACATCCTTAAATAACCCTCAAATTTTTTCTGTTGTCAAAGAGAGAGATCTCAATTAAAAAGATAGTTGAGGTTGTTTTCTGTTAGGTTGTCTTTATGACAGCTTTTGTTTCCTAAATATAGACTCAGAAGACATTGGAAGTTAGAATAAATTTATCAATGTAATTTCACGTGGGAAAATTTTCCATTCCCACTGGACATATTTATTGGAATCTGACTGTAGCTGGCCACATTAATAGCAAACAATTTATTTGATTAATTGACCCTACATTTCTGTTCATGAAATAACCTCTCCCATTTTGATTTCTGCTTTTTTTATTCATGAGTATTCAGTGAATGTTTTCAGCATATTTTATTCAGGAGTTTGTTTGGGAGCTGTTTGTTTCATCTAATCACAATGATTTTTTTCTTATTATTTTAAACAGAATATGGCATGACTTGAAGTCTTCAGAAAGCATTGCCTTTGTTCCCCACTTGACTTTGCCACTCTAAGTGCAATATCAGGAACAATTCTGATACAACTGCTGAACATCTAGAATTATGTTTGAAACTCTGACCTACCAAGAGATGCATGAATCCATACAGAAGCAATCCTCACATAAGCATTCATCAGAAAAAAATATATATATATTTACACAGATATACATTGAAAAAATGTAGAGAATGAAAATATAGGAGAATTAAAAGGTTCTGAAGATCAAAAACTTCTATAGCTGAATACTCATGCTATTATCCCTCCAAATGCCAAGCTATATTCCTGTTTTTCTCTGTTTTCCAACACAGAAGGATCCTTCATGCATTACTTCAACCACCACATGGTTAGCTGAAGTTAAAACATTAAAAAAAAGGACAGCATGGACCATAGCCCATAGGTTATGCAAGCAGATCTCTAGGAAACCAGAATTATGAGATGTACAAGCAACGAGGTTTTTTACTTAATAATTTATTAGCATAAATCCACAGTAACTAGAATTTTCTAAATAGGCAGAAGAGAGGAATATTTAAAATATTTCTAAAGTCTTTTGAGATGAAAACAAAAAGGCAGAGCATAGCTGTATTTACTGAAATTCCTAAAAATTCATGGATTAATCTTAAATCAATCATGCAATACTCAAAGAGCTCTAAGTGGCTGTCTTAGTCTAACATCCCCAGTAGTGTACAGAGTTGGAGTAAAAACTAAACTTTCATAGTGGCCTCTTAGAGCCATCACATTCCCACCAACAAACAACTTTTCCTGACAAATACATGAGTATTTGCTTGATATTATCTGAAGTGTTTTAAAGTCCAGGAAGTTTAAAACTTTTCATGAACAATTGAAATGTAGGTGCTACTTTAGGGCACATAAAAATATATGAGCAAAATTGAGTCAGGGACATGTCCAGCTAGATGAATTTTAGCCTGAATCAACAGGCTAGCGAAGTCACAGCTCCACCTGTTGAGCTAAAGCAAATCATCCACCCATAACAGCTGGCAGCACAGATTTTTATTTTTTTCCCCCTTTTTTTTTTTTGCCAGACATAGATCACTAATACTGTGCCACTTGGCTAAAACAAAACATAAAGGTTTACGTACAAATCACATAGTCATTACTCTAGGTGAAGGAGTACTGTAGCTATTGAGCCATTCTGACAGAGAGCAAAAGGACCTGGATTTAAAGGAGGGGTCTCGTGGCAGACCAAAGACAGGACCTCATTTTTCTTGGTAAATTTACTAAAGCACACCACAATGACAGAAACAATGTTAGAAATGAAAGAATATAGAACCCACTCAGCTCTTTTTGACTTCACAGGAAATTTGCTCAGACCAAAGACAATGAATACCACTAATGAAATACTTACATCTCACATCTGAAATACTTATATAGTTAGCTCTACATACGTGCTCTTCTACATTTATTAAAAAAGTTCATTTCTTTCTTCTGTGCTAGCTATGAAAAGCCACTGCACATAAGACAACACAAGCTAAAATGTAATGAAATATTGTTCCCAAGCACCTTATAAAAATGGAATCAAGCTAAGAACATCATTTTTTGACCAGAGAAGTCAATGGTAAAGTTCTCACGAGTCTGAATGGTGTGAGCAATCAACATGCAATATTTTTGTGGAAAAATAAATAAGAGTAATTTTATATTATATATATATATATACACACACACACATATATATATATGCCTTACATGGTCATCATTAAAGTATATATTTTTCTGAAAGGAAAAAGAAATCTGCAGTGGTCTGCAAAAAAAAGCATACATCGATAGCAGTTAGACTTCAAATCTAGATCACAGATAGAATACTCCATACAGGCCACACATGGCTTCCTCAGATAGTCACCACTTGCATACCTTTGTAATTTTAGAAAACAGTAAGTGTTGGTGTTTGAACACTCCAAAAATACATTCATGAAAGAAATACAAATAGTGTATTCGAAAAGCCTACTTTGGGTTTCATTTCAAAGATAAAGACGTTTTGCAGACTATTTATACATAAGTTGAATTAACAGTCAGAATCAGTCACAGCTCATGGTTTCAAAAATTCAGAATTAAGCAGAAAAAATATATTTTTCAATAACAATTGGATAATTGTTATTATCAAATTACTTATTATCCAATAATTGTTGTGAAAAAAATAATAAAGGAGATATGTTTAGGATAAGGGATGATAGGTAGTATAATGCTTGTTTGTAAGCACAATTCTTTTATAGATCCTAAGTAGCCTAGACATTAATTCATCAAGTTCTCAGCAAAATTATTACTCTGTGAGATTCACAAAGACATTGCTGCATGATCTTTTCTGGCATGGCAAAAGAAAATTTTGTAACCTAAAAGCAGAAATGCAAAATCCATACTGCATTCACTTTCTTATGATCCCCATTCATTAAAACACTGAAACACATGAGCGATTCTCCTGTTTTCAGTTAAGCTTGTGTTTTGCTTCTAAAACGTAGTCACAAACCACTGGCATCTACCTTAAAGTGTCTGGTGTGACCCCACAATCTCAGAACATTCCATAAATTGTGCAGAAGCAGTTGTACCTCCTCTAATCTACTTAGTCACACATTTCCATATTCATTTGGACTGCATTACACAGAAAGACTGAACCATATCATTACAATCTGTTAACCCACCCAATAACTTTTCCAAGACTCACACACTGCTCCTAGCTACCAAATATGTGCATTAAAGATGCAAGCACAAGCTACATTCTGATACCTTTACAATTCTGTGGAACAGCATGTTATTCTAGTGACTAGTGCTAGTTGAGGCAGCAAAACTGCTCACAGAGGAACCAGGTACACAGCAAGAGAAGAGTACCACCATTTGATTCACTATAAAGAAGCTGAAAATACAGCAGGTAATTCATACACAGCACTTTTTTATCAAAGGCTAGATAATCTTGTTCCTTACTCACTCCAAATAATCACACAGCGAAGTGGCTTCATAAAGTTAAAGATATCCTTTGTACTCAAAATCCCAGATTTTTATAAATCTTTATAATTTTTTTATATTTGTAGGTAGTGTTACTAAAGGGTCGTACTCTTGCACTTCTGTTTGCAGTATGTACCACTCTACCATCTACTACAAGCAGGCCAATGAAGAAAATGGGATTGTTTGTGGCAGCAGAGAGAAGAAATAAGTAGGAAAATAAAATTGTGGATCTTGTAAAGGTAATATATATCACAAATTAAGGCAGCAGAATGGGACTTATCTTTTTTAATGCTCAAGGTTTTGATGCGCTATTTATTATGCACATCTTTTATGTCACATTTCTGTATTTGTATTCCTGCTTATTTCCCTGCTCTTTAAAGATCTGTGCACTGAGCAATTGTCATCCATAAAGCTACAATATTATTGCTATGTTTTACCTAGCAGTATTACTTTAAAAAAAAAATAATCTTCTCAATGTGCAAAAGCATTCCCAATGCAAATATTAAGAAAACACTCTGTATGCGATACAGAGTAGCTGCAGTAAGTGACAACAGAAGTTACTCTAAATTAGAGTTGAACTGCAGAGTAACATTTTGATTTTATACAGACCAATATTTTACAATATTGCAATTGACTGTGCAACAACTGTGAGGGCATGGCTTTAATATTATTCTCATTTTAAGTCCATGCCTTCTTTTGAAAGGTCTCAAATGCTATGGATGAGATTGTAAATATATAAAATTAATGGACTGCTTTTTCATAAGTAGTTTTATATACCTGAAGGCCTACAATAACATTTCTTGACAAAATAGCTTAGCAAGAAGAATTATTTTTCTAAAGTTCAATCAACAATGGCTTATAAAAATGAGTGTTCTGATAAATACTCTGGTACAGGTGGTCTGAACTATCCATAACAGAAATTCCATTAGTTAAAATTTTTGAAGAGCTGCCAATGACACTTTAAATTTGAAGGGACATCTCAATAATGACAAGCAATCCTCTGTCATAGAAATTACAGTACAGAATCCGTAGTCCTCATACTAGTAAAACATTGATTTACATAGGAATGTTATCCTGTATAATACTGAAGGATAAAGCCATACAATCAGCTCTATAGTAGCCTTTGTTTCTCAAGTGTTCTCAGCATGTTGCTAGTGTGTTGCTTTGGTTTTTTTGTTCCCCCCCCCCCTTTCTTTTTATCCTGTGGCTCATGCGTCTCTAAGATAAATACAGAAAACACTGTTCCAACAGAAATTTTTTCCCCACGTAATACAGGGCTCATGTTGTGGGGAGGTTAGTTCCCATAAGACATGACAGTCACTAAATATTTGTAATGTTACTTATGTTATTTCTGACATAGGCATGCAGCGTGCGGGAGAATCCCTATACTCATGGGGCCAGATCTAAAACTACTGGAATTGTCTGAAATCACTACTGTGTTCAGTGATTTCTGGACCAAAGCATCAGATGTTTTAACTAGGAAGGCAAGTAACATCTGGTTTTCAACCAAAGAAGCTGCATTGCTTAGATTTTAAGTATCTGTTTACTTCTCTTCCTAAATAAATTACATAAATTATATATACATATGAATGTCAGATTTAAATTACAGGTGGTTCCAAGAATGGAGGCTACTAGATCACTTCTTTGCTAATATTATTTTGGCTGTCAGCTCTGCTGTTAAATAAGTCTGACGATCCTACAGATCTTGTCCCAGCAATGAAAATTTAAGGAAATATACAAAGAAAAAGCATAGTATAATTTACTTATAAGTTTCTCAAAAGTACAGCAAAAAGCAGAGTGATCAAATAAGCACACAAAGAGAAACAACTGGGATGCACGTAAAAAGAAACAGCCAGGCTCCTCATTCCTTAGATACGTTTGCAATAAATGAGTCTGTGAGATTTAAGGAAAATAGGTCACTAGTATTGTTATCATTTGGTAGTCACCCAGAAAGCAAAAAAGCCTTATATTTCTCCCGTTTAAGCCATCTGCAGATGTGGAAAGAGCAGGTAATCTTCCCATGCACTGGTCAACCTGTCATCTAAGTGACAAAACAGCTAACAGAAGAAGTGATACCCCAGAGGACACTGGCAAAACCGACACGTGAACGGACAGGACAGAGACCAACCAGCAGACAAATCATTTTACAGCAGACAAAGGGGCAAGAAAGAAAATACTACTAAACTACCCCTTGGAGAGAAAGAGACAGGGCACCTAGAGAGATGAATGCAGTGTGAAAAGCAGATGAACATTGCTGAGACATTTGTCACTAGCTGGACTGCGAGACGCTGACATTAATGAGGGTGGCATTTGGAAGATAAAAGCAATATCTCTGAAGCAGACAATACAGTTTCCAGGCACCATACATGGGGACATGGTGTAATCAAAAGGGACTGGAAAATGTTCACATCAAGCAAAAGCACCACAATCACTACTGATATTCATGAGAAAATATGGATCAGGAATAAATGGCCTATGGTTTTGTCTGCAGGGTTGGTGGGGATTGTAGGTTGTTTTTCCTCTCAGCCCAGTCAATTCCCATCCCATTCCATTATTGAAGGGCTCTCCATCAGTCATCCACTTATACCTTCCTTGTCAATGGCTGGTGTTTCACTGACAAGTGCTTTTCAGGCAGCAGACCTCTAGAGGACAGCTCTGTCAACAGCAAGTGGGGATTTACAGGGGTGGAGGATTTTACTTGAGGATTATCTCCTCTTGAAAGCAAGGAGGGAGCTGGGAGATACCCTAAGCTCTGGCTGCCAGGCCACAAGCAAGCGGGGTGAGCCAGATCCGTCACAGGTGTCCCAAAGCACCACCACCCTCAAAATGACATCAACACTTGACTACGTATGACTCTCTCCCACTATAACACAGGAGATGGGAACTGTCACTATTAATTTATTAATTAATCATTCCTTGCCCTCATGCCTCAGTGTTAGTTGCGTCCCACTGTCCATTTTGATTCTGACGCTCTCAGATGTCCCTGATCTCTCCCAAGAAGGAGAGGATGCAGTGGCCCTTGGATGGTACAAGACAAACCCAAGCATGCCAGAGCAACCTTCCTGATCCCCAGAGGCATCCTGCTGGGAACCTTAGATAATTAAATCCAAGATCCCATGCCTGCTTCCCTCCCCACTCACGTATTGTCCCTCTAGCCAGTTTATCCACAGAAAGCTAAGAGGCTACTTCACCACTAAAAGAAAGCCAGACCACAGCAACAGCTAATATATCAATCTGCTTGGCAGCCCATCTACTTCTGCCCCCAGGAACGCAAAATACAGGCAGCAAAACCCCAAGTCCGGTGCAAGTTTTGGGTAAGGTCTGCATGGTACTGGCCCGAAATATTGGCTAGTCCGGGACAAGGTGTCGGTGAAAAAGAGAAGTTTGGTCCGTGAAAGAGGAGTTTGGTCGGTGAAAGAGTTTGATCGGTGGAAGAGGAGTTTGGTGCGTGTAGGGCAGTCACCGAGGGCCCGCAGGCGGAAGGGCGGCTCCGGGCGCTGTCCGTGGTGCTGGCGCCGCCGCCCCGGAGCTCTCCGAGGGGCTGCACGGCCGGGCCGGGCCGGGAATCGGGGCCGGGGGTCGGCTGGGAGAGGCGAGGCAGCCGCGGAGCGGGGCACCGCAACGTCAGCCTTGCCCCAGTCCGTCTGCAAGCACAGGTCTGCTCTCCTCGCGGGTCTTGCGCTAGATTTCCCCGGCTCCAAATACTCCGACAGAAGGGGGAAGAAAAAGAAATACTAACAACCACGCGGGCTACTCGTGCTCTGAAGAAAGTTTTGGACGCGGATCCAGGAACGAACAGAGAAATGGGAACACGCACTAACGCAAACGGGATGAGGACAAGCTCTTTCTGCTTCCTCTTTCATGTTCCGTGCAGGCAGCGGAGCTCCACGTGCGAAAGTGCTCTTGTCCTCAGCCTCCTGCAGAGTACCGAGCACCTCCCGATCGTCCTTCAAAACCGTCCCTTTCTATCTCCACTTCAATTTAAAAATCGAAAGAGAGGTGGGAAGTGGTAGCAGAAAGCGGACTGAATTCCTCCTTTAATCACAAACAAGCCCAGCAAGACGGATTCTGGGAAAAGAAAATGTATTACAGAGCAGCGACCGGTGTCATAGTAGTTAAAATAGAAGAGAAAAGCCTCTCACAAAAATCAATTCTTATGTAGATGAGGCGACATAAGCGCCTCTCTCTCTCTCTTTCCGGGCTTAGTGAATTTCTAATTAGCCCAAAGAAGCCCTAGAGGAATGAGGAAGAAAGGGCGGGAATATTGGGATATCTAGTCGTAACAAATATTGCCGTGCTGTGGATTGTCGCCTGGAAATACACTGAAAATGAGGGGACCCAACGCCATTGTCTCAGTCGAGTTATTTCTCTTGACCTTCGGCTTTGTCCATCCAGGCTGAACAAACTTCCTGAAATGAGCATTGCTCCTGCTCTCTGCCAGACACACAACTCCAGCCTCTCTAGGTCACAGAAAGGCAGAGAGGATGAGAGGCCGTTTCCCCTCCAAAGGAAGGGCACTCTCGGAGGTTTAAACAACAGCCAGAAAACCGTGGGGTTAAACAATAAACTAGTTAAAGTGCTGTCCTGTTGAACAGAGAGCAGTTTCCACTGCATTGAGAACCCGCCAATATATATCATATCAATAAAAAGGAGCTCTTCGAAAGCTTGCATAGTAATTGAGATTGGAGATCTTTTTTGATATGGGTTGGCATTTCCTCATATCAATCTGACAGAGCCAACTCAGGAAATTGCTGGTAATATTCATCTGGGGAGCACTTTCATTAAACGTAATTCATTCGACTTTCACAATAAATTGAGTGACATCCTTACAGCAGAACCTTTTTATCCTTGATGAAGTGCTTGCCAGCCTTTGGTTTTCCACTTTATTGTCACATTCCTTAAAGCAGAATCGTCAACATGTCAATCTGCTGCATGAAAAAATGCTAAAGCTGTATTTACAAAGCACCCAGGAGGTGGTTTAATGCTGACTTACAAGAAGAGCGAGTTGGGAGTTAAACTATCTGATAAATCACAGCATAACTTCACCAAGCCCAATCGGGAGAACAGAAGCCAATCCTAGGGAGGGAAGGATGGCTCACACATTCATTTTCTCCAAGTGCTGGCTATTCCGAGCAATTGGTTTCTTAACTTGCTTCACCGCACTTTCCAAGACGACTGGGAAATTGGCTTTTTGTTAATTAAAATGGCGGTTTCCGGATGCAGGGAAATATTAAAGAGCTTAAAATGGATACCTCTAGGTACCGACATGGAAGTTGTAGCTATTCAAAGGGAAAGGGATATTGGACTGTGCTCAGGTGCCTCCCTAAAAAGTGAAATCTATTCCAAGCGGCTTTCTTCAGAGATTTAAGAAGTGTAAATAGTATGTACTAAGCACCAGAAAATATATATATGTATCAGTGCGGGAAACCCCCTTCAGAAACTCCTACCACGGTCCTTGATGGTTAGGAAGGAAGAAAGCCCGCAAAAGAATGAGCTATCTTCCGCTTAACAGAAAAACAGAGCACAGATAAGTTTTTTCACCAGTTGCAAGTGATTCGAGTCCCTTTATTATTCCTGTGCTTCACCTTCCGAAAGGGCAACAATTTCCCCTACACCACCGCGAAAGGGTCTCAAACTCCTTTAGAGAGGGGGAGCAGATCGTCTCAAGACTGCGTAAAGTCTCTAGCAGAAAAAGCCCTGCCACTTCTCTCCCTCTCCACCAAGCGCTCTCCCCCCCTCCCCGCCTTGGACGTGAAAATGAAAAAAATGCAAGAAATCGCTTATCTGGAAATTTTTTTAAAACAAAAAACAACAACCGAATGCTTTCAGCACCAAATACCTCTGAGAAAATACTGTGGGTGGTGATTATGACAGGACAATGCCTTCCCTTTCTTTTGTTTTTTGTTTTCTTTTATCTTCGCTGCCTATAGAGGTTTCTTTCCTCCCACATCAAAGTAGGACACAATCAGCAACTACCTTTAAAAATAAAAAAAAAAAATCAACTTATCTTCGCCGGCACGTGATAACTCTTCACGTTCTCCATAGCTTTCATTAACAGGGGTGAAATGACCGCAAACAGTGCGACACGGAGCGAAATTAAATGTACACAAACTCTGGAGCCACTAACCCCCTGTTTACCCCCTCAGCAAACACCGCATCAGGTGTGCCACCTCTCATGCACGCGATTTTAAGCCGCTGTCATTCAGGACATTTCTGCCGGAGCGCTCCTCTCGGCTGTCAGGAGGCCTCCAAACGGCGAGGAGCAGACCTTAAAACCCCAGCCCGGCTCGGGGAGGAGGTCAGCAGACTGTTTCCAAGCCCCTTTGCCATCGCCCTGTAAGCCAACGTGCCGGGGAGCGCCGCAGTTGGCTGACAAAGCGCCGCGAGGAGCTGCGCCCCCGCGGAACTACCTCGCAGCCCTTGTCGGGGGGGGGGGGGGAGAAATCCCCCCGCGATTTGCTCCTGCTCCGCTTAAACGCTGCACGGAGGAAAAAATCCCTGCCAGTCAACGCTGGTGTACAGCCTAATTTCCAAACCCGCCGGTGGAGAAACTCTGTGCTGGGAGAGCACGGCAAGCCGAGGAGGGGGATGCTTGCCCTCGCAACACGCAGCGCAAAACTCGGGTTGGTTTTAGGTTCACCCAGGCGGTGAGCTCTAGCCCAATTAAAGCAGGGTGAAACCCGCAAAACAAGTTACTCCGTGCTTGCACCGTGCGGGAAGCTCCCCCCGGAGCAGGAGGGGGCAGAGCCCGCGGGCACGCCGGGGACAAATCCTGCTGCCGCCCGGCGGGGGCTTGCCGGGGGCAGGACGGGGCCAGGGCTGCGGCCACCAGCCCGCCGGTCCCCGCCCGCCCAGCGGGTCCCCTTGTCTGCCTGCCTTTAGCTTATCTGCCCCGGCCTTTTGCCCGTTCTTGAGCTGGCCCCCCGAGATATAAGTGGTCAGGGTCCGTGCCGCCTTCGCCAGCAGCTTTGTCGCAGGATTCGCAGGCGCTTCTGCAGCATGTTGCTTCTACCCAGGAAAAAAAAATAATAATAGTAATAATGAAGAAAGAAATGAAAAGAAAGTGCCTGGCGTTTTATTGTCCTGTGGTGTCGGGCTGGAAATTCACCGGCAACTAGGCAGGAATTAAACGGGAAGGTTTCAATTAAGGGAATGGTGTAAAACCCCGGTGTCCTTATAAACAGACAGAGCTGAAACCTTAAAAATAAAATAAAAAGTCTACAATCTTCGGGTAGCTTTTTCTTTCTTAATATCTACGTGCTTTCCTAATGACAATTTTGAGCTCGACACAGCGCTGTTAGTTAAGAAAACATTATTCGTTAGAATAGGACTAAGATGCTCCTGAAAGAAAAGCAGAGGAGATGCGGGGTAAATACGACCGAGCATGGCATTTTGAACACTTTCTGCTGCTCCCTAAATCTGAAGAAACAAAATACCTGCAAGCCTGTAAAGGTCGGCTCCTAATTCTACCAAATAAATACAAAGTTATTCGTTTAGGCCAAAGGAAACGCACTTCCAGTGTAAGTCAAGTGCAGCATTTGCGATATGCTGCACAGCTCGAAACAAGGAGAACACGCATGTCTCGCATGTCTAGCTAATGTTCTTATCAATAAACATAATAGGGCGAGCCAGCTCTACCCCAGCAAAATTCTCACTCGTTTGAATCGGCCGTGACCTCTATAAATTTCAGGCAATAAGGCTGAGTGGCATATGGCTCTATTAAAAGGGGGGAGAAAAGCAGAAGCACTTTTTTTCTTCCTCCAAGATTTCATTAGGAAAAGGTTTAATGGTGGAAGAAAAAAAAAAAAAAAAAGGAGCAGTGGTTTGCTGGGTGGAGAGGAATCGCAAGCCGGCGAATGGGGAACTTGAAGGCAGCCCAGCCTGTTCACTTTCTCTGCACAGCGCCTGGCTAGGGCGGAGGGGAAACATGTTTTCCCTCTGTGTTATCAACCTCCCTCAAGGAGGATCCTTTAACAAACTCAGTGGGAAGCTGTTGGTGTTGTCATTTCGTTTCCCCTTCCTAACAGGCTGGGTACCGAAAATCCGAGTCCTGCTTGGCGATGCCCGAGAGACGCTCAGGCGGAGCGGCACCGGGGGCTGCACCTCCGCTGCCCGAAGCCTAACCAAAACTTCGTGCTCCCCGGCTGATAAGCAGTTCATCGCCGCTCAAACTTTCGGATTCACTCCCTAAATGCAGAGCATGGGGAGAGGGAGGCTGGCGTAAACGTGCGAGTAGCGACTTAGGAAGACTCGGGCTGGGCAGGGAAATCCTTTGGATCCCCCTCGAGCGTTTTGGCAGAAGACGCAGCCCAGCCGAAGAGCGCATCCCCTCCCCCTAGCCTGCCTTTTATTCCCGATTTTTTGATTTTTTTACCATATTCGCATTGTTTCGAGGGAAACTGAAAAAAAGACAAATCGTCTCCTCTCTGTAACGCCAAGCACTCGGAACACACACACACACACACACGCACACACACACAAAAAAAAAAAAAAGCATTCAGGTAATGAAGTCTGTAACTAAACGGTAATTGAATCAGCATAATTTGCACACTGAATGGTTTTCAAATGCTCCCAGTTTACAATTAAAGGAGAATTAATGCGCTTGTTGTTCAGACTGCGGCGCATTAGAATAAATCCAGCACTGTTGTTGTAATGAGTCGGGAGCAGTTTAACTGCCAGCAAACACATTTAAAATTTAACACGACGTATCGATCTCGCTCCGGCTTTTTGATAGATTATTCGCCGCGCACTTTTCTCCCCCCACACCCCCACCCCCGCCTATAAAACCGCCGGGGCTGGGAGGGAAGGGAAGGGAATTTGGGGGGGGGAAGGGGGGATACCGAGGGAGGGCTCGGGCCGGCCGCGACCCCCTGCACTGGGCTCTGCGCGGCCGCGGGAGGAGCGTGCAGGCAGCCTGGTCTGCCCCCCCCCGGCCCCCCCCCGGCCCCCCCCCGGCCGGGATCGGCGGCCCGCAGCGCCCCCAGGCGGCCCGGCCGCGGCAGCGCAGTGGGTCGCGGAGAGGAGCGGAGCGGGCAGCGCCGCCCCCCGCCCCCGCCGGCCCCGCAGCCGCAGCCGGAGCATCCCCGGAGCGGGTGTCGGGGTGTTTGTGGCTTCTGGAAAAGGGGCTCCTTCCTTGCCCTCCGCCGCGGGGAGGATGCTCCGCAGAGCGCTCGGCTGGTGAAGGCGCAGCAGGCAGGGCTGCGAAGTGGCAGCCCGCCGGGGGTCGCTCCTGGGGGTTTTTAAGGGGGGAGAAAGTGGGAGCGAAAGGAGAGAGAGCGCCGCTGTTTGCTCGCGTTCCCCCGGCGAATCTCAGGGGAGATTCGCCACGGAACCAACGGGACCGCACGCGGAAAACCCACGGAGCTGCGCTCGTCGCTGCGCGCTGCGCTCCCGGGCTGCGCATCGCGGGTGGGCACGGTGCTGGGGGGCTGCTGGGGGGCTCCCTGGGGGCTTCCACCCCCGGCCGCGGGCAGGGGCAAGAAGTTGCCTTCTCTCCGGAGCCAGCCAGGGAGCCCCCCCAGCGGCGCTGCCGTGCCCGCGCTGGCACCGGGGGGCCCGGTCCAGGAGGTGGCACCGGGGAGCCCCCCGAGCCCGCTGTCCCCGCGGGCAGCAGAAGTTGCGGGGCTGCCCCCCCTGTGCCCCCCTACCGGTCCCGGGCTGCCCGGGCGGCGGCAGTTGCCGTGAGTTTGCTCGTTCTCCGCCGGGCTGCTGCCCCCTTCCCCGCCACGCTCCCCCCCGGCACCGGGGGGCACTCACCAAGTAGAGGGTGGGCTGCAGCAGAAGGACCGCGTACCAGTACACAGCCTGCATCCTCGCCGCTCAAACTTCCCCCGCGCTGCCTTCGCTGCCTCTTTGTTCCTTCCAGAACATAGATCCACCTGACATCCACTTTACAGAACGAGCGGAGCTCTCACCAGCCTAGACAAAAATGAAATTATAGACCCCATGACCACAAGACAAGGTTAGGCTTGAGACAAGGGGGGAAGAGAGGTGCGTAGGGAAGGGGGGGCGGGAGAGAAGGAGGAGATGGGGTGTGTGGATGGGGGTGGGGGGGAACAAAAAACGATTAAAATCGAGTTAATCCGGCGGCAGAGCAAAGTGGTCGCGCGGTCCGGGCAGGCTGCGGAGCGCCCTGTGGGCAGCGCTGCCCGGCGCTCGCTCCTTTTGCCGGGCTGGGGAGCCCCGGGGGTGGGCTTGGACGGCCCGGGGGTGCCACCGCCAGCCCCGCCGCCCTCCCGCCCGCCTCCCTGCGCGCCCCCGCCGGGCACCGGGCGGCAGCCGCCCGCCGCGGAGCCCCGCAGCGCCGGAGCGCGGAGGAGAGGGGCCGGGGGCGCGGCGCCGGGGCTCCGGCGGCTCCAAGCCGGGACCCCCGGGCAGGCTCCTCGCCCCCCCGTCGCCCCCCGCACGCCCACCTCCCGCCCCTCCGCCGCTCCTAAAGCGCCCAAAATGCTCGCCCCGGGCCGGGGCCGCGCCGCGGGGCGCCCCGACGGGCTCCGACCCCCGACCCCCGGCCCCGGCCCTCTCCGCCCCCGCGCCCCGCGGACAGCCCCGGCGCCGCGGGGGGGCCGCGGCGGGGATACGTACGGCGTGGGGGGTCCGACGGCGGCCGGGGCTCCGCGGGGCGCTCCATGGGCGAGCCTAGAGGGGCCGAGCGGCGCGGCGCAGCCCGCCGCCCCTGCGCATCTCCTGGCCGCGCTCCGCGCCGGGCCGTCCCGCGGCCGCTGGGCATCCGGCGGTGGCGGGGCGGCTGGCAGGCTGTCCGTCCCCCCCTCGCCTCCCCTTCTCCGCACACAGCCGAGCAGGACACTTACGGGAGGAGGGAGCTGCCCGGGCTGCCCGCTCGCCTTCGGCGGGGGGCGCGGGCAGGAGCGGCGGCAGCGGCGCTCCGGGGCGTCCAGGGCGATTTGTCTCTATTAAAAATGCCTTATCGGCGAGGGAGCGGCGAGCGCCTGCTCTTTAACTTCAGATAAAATCTATCTGCAAAGACCTTGGCCGAGCATCTCGGAATAAAGCGCCGGAGCCGAGCGCCGTCCGAGCCTCACTGCTTGGGGAGAGAGAAAGAGCGGCGGAGGGGGGAGGAGAGGGGGGGGCTTGCCTGGCGGAGAGGTGAAGGGGGGAGGGAGAAAGGGGACTTCAGCGGCGTCCCATCCTCTCCTCCGAGCGGGGTGATGAATCAGAGCCCTCCCCGAGCGGCGAGAGCCGCCCCGCGCCGCCCGCCCTGCCTGCCCCGCCGGGCTGCTCGCCCTGCCCAGCGCCGGGAAGGAGCCGGCCAGAGCCTCGCTTTTTTCATTTCAGTTTTTCCGCCTCCCCCGGGAAGGCGTCCCGTGCACCGCCGGGGCTGCTCAGCCCGGAGCAGAGCCGGCCGGGGCTGCGGAGCCGAGCTGCGGGATGGCAGGGAGGGAAGGAGGGATGGAGGGATGCTTCTCCCCGCCGGCAGGAACCTGTAGCTGGACAACCCCGCGGAGGGAGGCTGGGGAAGCTCGGCCCTGCCCCGTGCCGTGCCTAATCCCGCCAGCTGTCATGCAAAGAGAAAGGTCTCATCGACCTTGTTTGCCTTCTTCTTTACAAGTCCTGGGGGTTCTCCTCCTGCCCTCTTCCATCCGCCCCAAACCGTATCGTTACCACTGTGACATTGGGACAGGGTGAAGGGGAGGATACCAACAGCACAGGGTTGCCTTACCAGATCCCCGGCCTCGACAGCAAAGCTCAGATTTATCACCTCCCAAAGGGGAGCCAAGAAGCAAGCCAGAGTGCTGTACAGAGCAGGAAAAGAGAGAGAGAGAGAGAGAGAGAGAGAGAGGACTTCACTTGTCCTGCCAAATCCTTGCTGTTCTCAGAGCATGTCCTTGTAATTAACATTTGCAATCTGAGGCTTCAATACCAATCTGTAAAATACTGTATTAAGTTGGGGGTCTGAGTCTGGGATGCTGTAATAAGAGGGGAGCAGGAAAGGGAGGAGGAAGGTAATGAATACTCCTTGGAAGAGCAGCACCACAGCTTCACCCATGGCCATCGCTGCTCCAAACACCTGGAAGATGGACACCTCCATATGTCCCCAGCACCATCCCTCTGTTAGACATGTGGGACGCTCACGTCACGGCTTTGAACAGAAGCATGCAGCCTGCGAGGAATCATACTGTCATCCTGCCCCTCCAGACAGCCTCTGCAATACCATGCAGGCTGAAGCTGCCTAGGGACTTCTTGTTTCCAATGGGTAACAAATCAAAAATCACAGCTGACTTATCCCTCCTGCCAGCTGCCTCCTTCTTATCTATTCCACTCTTATCTCCCCATAAGTGAGGAGCTTAGTCTGCATTTATTAATCAATCTGTAGATAGAAAGATAAACGTTACTCTCTTAGCACGGAACAAACTTGCCACAGGCTGAGTGGAGCCTACTGATGACCTAGGCTATGGATCTTTGCAAGAAGCCGCCGATATATATTTAGAGACAGCATGGTTGCTCTTACCTTAGATAGGAGATTGCAAGGTTGATATGGAGCAGGAAGAGCAAATGAAAAGTCTGACCGATTTCCACGGGTCACATTCCTGAGGAGGCCGATGCTTGTTTGAGAAAGAACAATCCACTCTAGGGCCTGTTTAATTTGATTCGGCCTCTGCAAGGTTTGATCATTAATGTCTTCATATGGGAGGTGACAAGAAAGTAGTCCTTGGAGAATAATTCTTCCTCCAGCTGGGCAAAACAAATGTCTTCCCCAGTCTTTCTCACCCAGATCCTTGTGTCTCATTTAGGGGAGCCCTGCAGAGGAACTTTGGGCTCCATTGGCATCACAAGAATGGCTCCTCTTGACTTCAGCCCACTGAAATCTCCTCCTCCTGTGAATTCAGTGAGATCTACAAACAGTCTGGTCTGCATGCTACCTACCTGAGGCATCAGAAGGCTCTTGAGGTAAAGGTCTTAAGGGGGAGGAACCTGTTTTCTATCGTGTGGGGGCTGATCCAAGGCTTCAGGGAGGACTTCACACTTCGGCTGACCTCCTCAGCCAAAGGCACCGAGAAAACTGAAGCTCCATTTGGACTGCTTCTCTCCATTGTCTCTCCAGAAGACAGGAGCAAGGATCATATGGAAGCCTGGATTGATCTTTTTTGCTAAAGAAAAAAATATAAAATAAAATATAAAAAGCAGGCTACAATGTATTCCAGCTGTGAACATTTTCAAAGGGAATGCACTGCTTATCTGACATTTAGGATTTTTCGACATAGTCATTTGACTTTTATCTGATTCTGTAATATTGGCAGAGCAGCTTAAGTGAAATATTAGATTTTTTTAAGTTAATTTTAATTTCAACCATTTGGATACTCTATGTAATCTTAGCAACAAGGTCCTCAGCAAGGTAGTGTGAGCTAGTGGGGCTTTAAAGAATCACAAATTCTGGGTTTACTAATGGACTTTTAAAAAGTCCAATTAGACTTTAAAATGCAATTGGGCTATTTTTAAAGCTTTGAAATATATTCTGACCTTTAGGTAGCTTCCCTGTTATTGCGAAGAAAGCTTCCTGGCTTGCAGAACTAAAAGGGTCACAGGCAGAAAATCCAAAGACAATGGCAAGTGATTAATAATTGCTAGAGGTTCCAACAGAAGATGGGCACATGGTTTAATTGCTTGAGGCACTAGAAGAAGATACAGTGTTCTAATGATAAATATCAAGTAAGTGGACTAAATTTACTGTGCAGTGTAGCTAACCTCCCTGCACATGGGCAGTTATGTATGAAGTAAAACTGGTAAATAGATCTGAATCCTATGCAATACAATTCATAGAGCATAAGTGTTTATTCTGGAAATACTGCTTGGGGGGAAAAAAAAAAAAAAGTAAAGAAGAGAAACCAAAGGTGGGCCAAAGTACTAAGGGCTGAAGCAAGCCTTAGGAGGTGAAAAAAACGACACAGCTTAACCACCATTTTTCAGTCTGCTCTGAACCAGACTTTTTTTCTCTGTGTTTCATTGTTACAATCAATGCCTGGGTCAGGAATTTTGGTGAAGTCAATGGAAGTTTTGTCCCATCTCTTTAAAGGATATATTAAATTGTTAACAATGGCTGTCTTCAAACAAAAAAATCGGCCTGTGCTATGAGCAAATATCATCTCATCTATATGCATGTTGAAGTACTATTGAATTCAAGTGGAGTTGCATATGCACTACAATGACAGATTATGGCCTCCACAGCTTTTCTATATTTGTACTATACAGTACAGGCCAGATGCCTCATATCACTCATGTAAATAATCTTATTGAAATGTTCTTCATATTGCCAACCATTAATTCATCAGACCTTCTCTTTTTATTCCTTCCCCTTTTTCATATATTAAACAGATTTAGTTTGGTTTCAAGGAAATCTTCATGTACAAACACAGTATTTTTACTGTTAGTATAAATACTACAAACAGAGTCCCTTGTCACATCTTATTTCCATTTCAAGGTCAGAATATGACTGTATGTACTATTCATATATCTAAATATAAAAATATCTCTGTGAGACTTTTATTTTTATTGCATTGATTTCTGCCTACTTACAGTCAAAGACATACTGTGAAGTGGTGTTACTCTGTATTCCATATGGAAAAATACAGGAATACTCCAACCACTACAAGGGAAGTGTCTTGAATTCATGATGTTTTTAATTATTTCTCCTGTCATTATGTCATGAGGAATCATACAACGGTGGAGTGAGCTGTGGCATTCAGCATCAAAGATGACTAAAAGGTAATGTACTAACAGTAATGCCTGGATCACTCAATGCTTCTGTGATATAAATGTGAGCAAGCCTACAGGCTTCACTGGACTTATTCCAGGTGACACCCTGTGTGCGCACACATACTCAGGATTTTTCCCAAAATACTTGAGATAAGGTGAGACATAAATTATTGCCTATATGAATAAAATTTACAGCCAAGTTTATCTACAGGACTGGCTCATTAATAATGCCTTTAAATCCAAGGGAAAAAAAAATCTCATGAATCATGAATGCAATAAGTAAAAAAGCTTTCTAATCTTCTTTGCATAGGGAGCTTCTTTTCTAACATAATGTGTATAATAGAGATTTGTATTTGCATTCACATTTATTTCATCCATTAGATCTTGACAACACAGGAAATAGAAGAGTTTTAATAATACCCACAAGAAAAGAAAAGAAAAAAAGAAGAAAAAAAATTAAAGTAATGGAAGGTGTCTGTACTGAACAAAGAGTAATGTTGTCCAGAAAATACCACAACTTGGGTGATTTTCCTAAAGACATAATTAGATTTCAGAAATACTGTAGGACTAAGTGATTTTTTAAATTAAAATCCAATTATTGGAATACTTCATGATGGCCACTCTAGGGATTATTAGCTGACAGCAACACTTGTTGAAATCGTAAAACTTGATAACAAAAGTTTTATTAAAATCTCCTCTGTGTGTTTTTTAATTGCACAGTAACCCAATGCATATAATATCAGCTGGAAAGGCTTTATGCAAAAGAGCTAAAATATGAGAGAGTTAAATTGTCTTAAGGTAGAAATTGATCTGAGAGACAGTTTTTGAGGCCGATTGTCTTCACTTTCTGAGAGGAATAATGTGGGGAAGAACCTGAAGGCTTCTTGGATTTCCTGCAGGGCCGGAGGAAGGACAGACAATCACAGCTGAAGGCACCATCAAAGCAACGGCTCTTGGGCTCCTGGGAGCACATTGCTCTTCAAGGCTTGGCCAAAAAGTGCTTTGTACAAACTCTGAGCATCCAGCGCAGAAGTCAGCTCCACAGAGAAAAAGAGGAAAAGGCAAAACTTCTCCCGGAGAGCCTGGCAGGGTAGGATATCCTGGCTCTATATCACATGTGCCTTAAGCAGGAGTCAACTCCCTGACACAGCATTACAGACACTGAAGGGAGATCTCCTACTGTCTTTCTCTTGCTCATTTTTTCTCAGTCACACTGCAGCAGTTGCGTATGCTCAAGCAGTGCCAGGTTGACTGTCCTGAAGACAGAATTTACCTGTTACTTTACGGAGCAGTTGCTGCATGAGGGCAGGATGTCAGGCTGTCAACATCTCCAAAGGCTCTGAGGGCAGCTCTTTCCTCACACCATTCCCTCCCTTGAGTTTTGTGCCAAGAACATTACGGCATGGCCAACAGGCAGAGCCCAGAGTGGTGCTAGGTCTTCTGCTCCAGGCTCACTTGTTCATGGGAACCTGGACTGGAGCTACAGCTTCTATGCACTACAATAAACAACCTCACAGCTCTGTTGACATCAAGGGAAGTAAAGGTGGTGAATGACCGGAACTGCTGATGTCAAAAAGAAACCTTATTCTTTTTTTTATGGAGGCAGCTGATAAAGGGGCAAATTATCTCACTTGGAACAGCCCAAGAGCTGAGCTCAGACCCAGGACTCTTCATGCCAAATGCTGTTGCCACTGGCTGTAGCTAAGATGAAGTGGGCTCCTGGGTGAGTTTTCAATAAGATATGTGCAGCTCTAAACCCTTTCCGACTGTTTTTTCTTTGTGGATGGCTTGTAATCTACCTACCACGCTGATTTGGCTGGCAACTCATCGGTGGCAGAACATGAGTGAGGGTGATAGTTTACCTTTCAAAATGACATAGCTTAGTATAGTTGGTTTTGTAAGGCAAGATGAGATATTGGGGAACAACTCAGAAATTTCTGCCTTTCATGTTTTAGACCCTTAAACTTGATCTAGCAGTCTATTCTTCCTCAGACAAATGAAAGTTTTGAGACTTCCTGAAAGTGAGGTAGAGTTGAGCCTTTGTGAAAGTTCATGTTTGGATACCTCTTGCAGGAAAATGTGTCAAATCTCACCTTGTAATAACAATACAATAATTAAGTGCTTTTGCCTAGCCAAGCCTACGTCTGCTATGAAAACAAAATGAGATATTTTAGACCAGAATATTCTGAAATCTTTATTAGAAATGGACAAATCTTGGAAGAACTTTCACCTTTGATGAAAGCCTGAAATAGACTTTTGTCTTTGCTTTACAAGGGGAGAGAAAGCTTCAGGCAACTTATTAAAGAAATTGCAAAAGAAATGAAATTCCTACTTTTGCATGCAGCTGTTGCTGAGGTATGAATACTTGGCTGCAAAAAGACAGCTGTCAGGACCACCAGTATTAATGAATATATATTTTAAAACAAAGGAATGTTGATTTGTCGAGTTACTTTGTTGTGCTGATGCAATAGCTGTACTGCACACAGATGCATTTCCATTTTACTCTTGAGAAAACTTTATTAAAAATTATTGGAAAGTAAAGCCAAAAATCAGATGAAAGAGAAGTAACCAATTCCTTTGGTTTACATCATTTAATGTAAAAAATCATACTCTCTCTGTCAAAGATTTATAAGGGATGGCGGGGGGGGGGGGTGCGTGGGGGGTGTTAATTACGCTGGATTATTACAATCTTCCAGTGCCACCTTGTGGCTTAGCATAAGACTGCAAAATGCATCCAACATTAAACTTTACATTTCCCAAGCATAAACACTCAATTGCGCATGTAGCAGTCCATAAGTTAAGATAACAAACTGCGAGTGGGAAGAGAGTTTTTCATCCTGTGTGTTGAACAGCATTTTTCTCTGGTTACAAACAATGTACCAGCTTTTGCTGGTACAGAGTTGCACCCATCAAGCGTGATGCTGACATTTGGGTGTTTCTCAAAGGACATGCTCCAAAGCATATTGCAGACAGACTCTGAGGAAGGCTTTCTGACAGGCTATGTCAGAACTGCTTTAGCATTGCTCCATGTCTATGCCATGTACTTTAGTACCAAGTATGTGCTTTTTGGTTTAAAACCGCTGTTCTTACTTTACCATGAGTGTATCACCATACACGGCCTTACCACATGTGGGCCACTATTCCAGTGCTACACCACTCCCACTTCCTAAACCTACTAGGACTTCCCTTGCTGCAGTCTGAGGCTTCATTATTGAATCACACTTACAGAAATGGGATCACTGTTCCTGAGCAGAGACCTTAGACATTGCTACAAGAGCAACACCTTGCATAAGTATACGAAGTACCTTGGTGAGAAGGGATTTGCACCAACAGGTAAGTGGACTTCTTAAAGCTGGAAGTGAAGAAATACACATCAACCAGAAATAAAATTGGCCCATTTCAGGTGGACGTAACCTCTCTGAACAGGAAAAGAACACCTTCGAGAAGGAAAGGCGTACAAGACAGCAGCAACAGCAGTGACACCAGCCTTAGCTGCCAGCTGGCTCATGCTCAGCTGTGAACTGTGTTTCACGGGTAGGACAGTACAGTTCCCATGCTACCTCACCCCACATCCTAGAGAAACTGCCATTTTCAGCTGTACAAGACTTGGAGACCTGGCAGAGACATTTAGAGGACATCAAAAATTAAACCAAGGGGAATTCAGTTGCTTGTTTTCAAAAAATCCATACAACTCACAGAAGGCAATTGTATGAAAATAATCTCTAGGTTGCTAAAGCTGAATTGACTACTAAGATCAAAATCATTCCTGGATAATTATGTCTCAAATGATCTTCCAGTGCCAGTCAACCATTATATAACAGCTCTTAAATTGGCATTCCTGTTTTGGAGAATGAACCATTTAGCCTACTGACAGAGCCATCTTTTACGTTTCAGCCCACACTCCTTACAAATCTGTGCTGACAAATCTGTTGTTTCGTGTCATCTGTCGATAGTATATATTATGCCATTTTCAAAGGTGCTGAGCTTATGTACTGTACCACTCATAAGATAATAGGATCATAAAACATAATTGTAAGAAGCACATTTCAGGAAGATTCATCTTCCTCTTGAGGATATAAGATGTGTCCATGGTTTTATATCTACACATAGATTTAAGGAGACTATCAGATGCTGACAGAGGCCTGATTTAAACAGCAATGTTAGAGCAAGGTGGCCATGATCACTCCAGCTCCCCAGGTAAATCCAGCCTTGTAGATCTCATTTTGTCTCACAGATGTGGAGGACAGTCTCAGTATGAATGACTAGACTCTTTCTAGCCAAACGCATGCTAACTAAGTAGGCATCTATGTGCACATCAGAACTTGGATGCAGTATTTTACCGAGTTTGGATATCTCCAGATTCAGATATACAGTCTGAAATTACTCTGCAATAACAACAGACTGTTTAGAATAAAATCTGCATTTCCAAGCTGATTAGTTCAAACACAGAAAGAGTAAATTTGGGTTCTAGGGATCAGAATTCTAGAATTTATATGTCCCTAGTCTTAAGGGGAATTACATTTCAAGTTAAGTGTGTGTGTGTGGAGGAGGAAATTATATAGTTAATTATGTTTTAAGCTCAATGAAATTTTGAAACATTGACAGCATGGCAGAGTGCACTGAGATAAAACAGATGTAAGGCGTTCAGTTTTAGAACTTGTTCAGTATAAGCCCTTGTTGACTAAAATTTAGTAAATCCTGGAGCTTGGTAGTTTAAACTCTGACTTTGAATTACATCCACAGATTTAATGAACAATCTTTAACTGGATCAAGTATAAAGCTGGTCAGAGAAAATGATAAATCGGTACCTGTTTGTTTCCCATTTGAGTGCTGGGCACTGCAAAGATAGATTAATTACCCTTAATTATCTATCTCCTTTGTAGAAGCTTGAAGCAAACTGTCTAATGAGGCCAAAAAGAGTGGAAGCTACTTGATTCACTTAATGTGCAGGTATCGTCTGCACAATTATCTCCCCTCTAAGAAAATGGGGTGCACTCATAGCAACCCAGCTCCTGGCCCTGGTAAATGTGACAAATAGAAGGAACTTGGGGAGACAGAAAACTCCGAGTGCTCACAGAGACATCATAGCTCAGTGTTAGCTGGGGGAAAACAGCACCTGTGCTACTAAAGACAAAGCAAGTTTTGTGTAAGGGCAGCATCCATCTGAAGAGGACTGAACATCTCCAGCAAATGTGTTCCCTGAACCATATAATATCTATATATTCTCTTGAACTAAAGATATCAGTCTGAGGACAAGAAATCTAACTTACATTGTTAAGAAGATACCCTACAGAGATTCAATTTTAAGGCACACAGATAATCCAGTTTCTGATGCCACAGAAAACAGTCCAATGATTTGCCTGCCATATGTAACAGGGATGGACCTCTGAAGGCATCTAGTCAGTTTCTTACACAATACCAAAAAGGATCTGGTAGCTGTGGACCATGATAATATCAATATCAAGGAGAGAAGCAGAAAAGACAAAACATGATCTTTTAGGCAGGGGGCTAAATTGTGGTCTGAAATACCCCCAGAACCATGCTCATAACCAGAGAAAAGATACACCTGAAAGAATGGTTGAGGAAAGACAAAAGGGTAAATTTCTGAAACTCTCTGGAACAGACAAGATCTACATCAGAAGGAAAGCAAAGCCAAATGAGAACCATGACATTGGTTCATTCAGAAAATTATGCAGAACTTTTTGAATAAAACTCAAGGAAAAGCAACACTTGTGAAAAAGCACCTGCTCTTTCCAATCCTCTGTAATGTTATAGCTCTCTTTCTTTTTAAGCAAGCCAAATGGCATTCCTCTTCACAGAATCCACAGCTCTGTCAAGACACCTTCATGGGGCGTCTACTGCCATGATATCTGAAGGGAAGCTCTCTTCCCTCTGTCCCTCAGAGGACTCATAAATTCTCATTAAGAAAGGATTTTATGAGTGACAACCCCTAGAGGCAGCATTGCCTCATCTCCATGATGACATGCCAAGATTAATCGAACATCCAGAGTAGCTGTATTTCCCAGTCCATTCACAGACAGCAAGTACCCCGTTCTTGACTTGAGGCACAGCTCAGAACTGTCAGCTCAGTGCCCACTTTCAAAGTACTCTTAGATAGGGTGGGAGCTGGAGCACCTGAAGCTTTGGGAGGGTCTTGATAAACAAACCACGTGAAAGTACAGTGCTCTCGGGAACTAACTGGGAAGGTCTATTCTTTGCCCAGAGCCCACAGTTAGGGAGTTAAGGAAATAACATACAAGGATTCCTTATTTGTAAGGATTTGTAAGGAATGAATGACTTCTCTCTCCTCATCGATCTGAATACACTGGGGAAGGACTTCAGCTCCTAAATTTCCATTCATTTGACATTCCCTCCTTCTGCTCCAAGATACTGGTGTTTAAATCAAGCAGACTCTTTCAGTAGAGTGGAAGGATGGGATCATATGCGTGTGATAAAGAATGGCCAGATAGTTGATAAGCATTATTAGGACTTTGCTAGAGGTACTCAAAGGTCCCAGGGGACAGCTGTTGTAAAGAACAGTGTCAGAGGTGCCTGCTCTGTCCTATCCTCAGGACTGCTTTAGAAAAAAATGTAGACATGGCCCACTTTTGATTACATACCATAACAGCTCAAAGAGTCCACAAGAAAAAAAGACAGTATTGACTCAGCAGCTCTAAGAAGTGTCCTGCTTCAAAGAGACCTGCAAAAAGGCTGTAATATATTCTTATATTACATGCACAGCGACTATGCCCATAGGAGCAAAAGAGTTCAAAGAATTAACATGAATTGTATTTGACTTCAAGAAAGTGAACAACTTAAAACAGAGAAAGTTGGGGAAGAGGAAAATAAATGTGACAGGCAAAAGGGTAAACATTTTTGTATGGTGTGGAAATTGTTTTAAAATGTCATATTAGAGGCTCTTACTAAGCCAGTAATAACTATCAAAAAAAAAAAAAAAACACTTTTAAAGGAAAAAAAATAACACATTAGTTATAGTAAACAACAGGGTGAAGAAAGCTTATGAAAGTAAAAGAAATAAACAAGAAGTTTAATCCAAGTGAGAAAAAAAAAAATCGTAAACCTGGGAAGTTAAACGAAAAAAAAAAAGAAAAAGAAACTACAAGGAAGCCCAAAATATTTTTAGAAGTAATTTGCTGAAGGCGTAAAAATGTTTCATAGAAAAATCTTTTTAAACACCTCAGAGGTAGGAAGCTTGCCAGCTAGTTAGTCAGGCAGATACATGATCAAGATGTAAAAGGAGTGCTTATGGAAGATAAGGCTGAAAATGTTTAATGAATTTTTCCACTAGTGTTCATGGTGGAGGATCTGAGGGAGGCTCAGGAAGCACAGTATTTTATATGGGAGAAGAATGTGATAATCTGTCCCAGACTGAAATGTTAGAGGAAAAGACTTCAGAACAAATGATATAATAAGTTGCAACAAATCAGGTTCCAGGACTAAATAATGTTCACTCAAGAGTCCTAAAGGAATTCATGTATGAAACTGCTGAGCAACCAACTCCGTTTTGTAACTTACATATACCAGCCTCACTGCTGGAGATGTTAAGGGTGATGCCAGTTTTTTACAGAGTTGTTGACGTGAAACTAGGAAATCTGAATTCCATCTTGGGGAAATTGGTGGAAATTATATTGAAGAACAGAATTAATAGACCCAAGAATAAATACATTATGTTGGAGTTGGGCCAATATGATTTCTGTGGAGGGACGTCATGCTTCATATATCTATTACCTTTCTTTGAAGAGTTGATTAACGTAAACGAGGATACTGCAGATCATGAGGAGTAAGTGGATTTCTTAAAAACTTTTGCCAAACTCTCTCAGTTAGGTCTTTAAAAGCAGTAAGCTTTCTTTGAGCAAGCTTGAAATTCCTGTTACAAATTCATTTTTTTTCGAATGGGGGAATTTAGCCATGGGTCTCATAGGGATCTCTGCAGGCATTTTTGGTGTTCATTGGATTTGCAATGATCTCAAAGGATCATGATAGCGATGTTCCAAAATTTACTGATTGTACAGAACTACTCAGGATAGGAAAAAAAGTGAAGACAGCAGTGAAGAAATATTTCATTTACAAAGTGGCTGGCATGCAAAATGATAATAAATTTAATGTGAAATTCAAGGTCAGAAAGGTAGAAACTTATTTAAACATGTACTCTAAACTAGCTATTTGCACTCAGGAAAGAGGTATGTGGAAAGTTCTCTGAAACTATCAGCTTGACAGTCAGTGGAAATTGTACAGACAAATTGATCTTTAACATTTTTTGAAGATAAAGGGTAAACAAGTCAGAAAACATGAGTACACCACTCACAAATGGTTACTATGTCCCCATTGTTAACTGTGCGCAGGTCTGATCACTGTATCTGCAAATGACTTTAACAGAAGTAGGAAGGCTGCAGAGAAAGATAAGAGCAATCACCACTGTGCTGCAGTTCCCACATAAGGAGAGCCTCTACAAACCAGGCTCCTCTGCTAGCAAAACCAATGGCAAAGAAAGAAAACGATCTGGAGAAGGTAAGCAGGCAATGATTTTTCACTATTTCTCTCAATACAAGAATGCCTACCCAGTGAACTGAGAAAGTAGTACTTTTAAAGGAAAGTGAAGGTCAAGATGTAAGTGAATTCTGGAGCTTGTGACTGAAGGACGTGCAGGTTGTACATCTGAAAGGATGGAAAAAGACAACTTCATGGAAGATAGAGCCAGTAGATGCTATTAAAGGGTGACAATAGTCCAGTTGCTCTCTCTAGGTCTGTCAATGTTTAAATTGCTGGTTACCTGAAGCAGGGAATTTTTGTCCTTATACAATTCCATATTACCTGTCAGAGGCAGACTTTTGGTCTAAACAGAGTTTTTATCTACGTAGCCACCTTTAAACCACGGGAACACAGATGCACAAAATATGACTAGAAGAAACCATTTGAATCACAGGGTCCGGTCCTTGGCAGGACAAGTCTCCAACAGCAGCTACCTGGCTCAGAAAGGATCTGCTGAACAAGCAGTCTCCAAGGGCCATAAAAAGCCACACTTAAAAACTAAAGTAAAAGGAGAAAAGATAAAACTTCAGTGACTTACCAGAAGAGAACACGGGAGATTGAAGGGTTCCATCTTCTCCTCCATCCCTCCCAAAGTAAAACAGAACTGCAAAAAGCAGATGCCTACCCAAAAAAAAAAAATAATAATTTTTTCTGAACTACTGTGGGTGAAAAAATAATCTCTTTTGAATGAAAATGCATCATTTTTTTAATTCTTCTGTTCCTAAAAATACAGATGCCTAGATGCCTAGATGCTGTTTTTGAAAAGTCTGATGTTACTTTTTCCTTTCTGTATTGCAATATATGTTTAGGTGCATCTGAGTGAGTAGGACTCTCAGAAGGCAAAAGAGGTGCCAATTTTTGTAAAAGGAAATGGAAGTGCTGTAATTCAACTCTGCTATATGATCACTAAATCTTAAAGCTTGTCTCATAGTGGAGGAGCAGTGAAGCAAGAAATTGCTAATGCAAAGTGTATAAGAGAAGATCCACTAGAGCAGGATTCAGGCCTCATTCCAAAAGCCACTGTTGCAAAGGAAAAAAAGAAGAAATATGTGGGCAATGGTGAGCACTATGAAAATACAACAGCTTTTTTTAAAAAACGAACAAACAAAAAAACACCTACTAGCCATTTTAGTACTGTATTCAAAGTTTAATCGTGTTATAATTTTGAGTGCAGTGTTTAGATTTCAGTAATGCACACAGATGACAGACAGCACAGCTCCCTAGAATCTAAACCACATCAGTACATTGATTTAGGAGTGGGAGAATAATATAATTTGTTTTAAAATTGGTGATTATCTACCTGAGAAGACAGGTTGGTAGTAGCACTTCAGATTTGAAGATTTGTAGCTGAAAGTTGCTTGCTGTCCCTATGGGGTTCCTTGGGACCCTGCAGGCAATGCTGCTGGACAGTCACTAGCGGGATGTTTCTGCAGATTCACTCAAAACATGTCATTCTTCTATGAATGAAGAGAAAAAGCTTTTAGATCTCTGTTTAATCTAGAGCTTTTAAGCATCTGTTTTAACTCTGCTAACTTCAGCACTACCATGTATCAATGGTGCTGTTAGTACTCTTTAAATTATGCACACATTTAAAATGTTTTCAGGGTCACAGTTTGTATTCCTCCAGGCATGCACCCAGCTGTATCTGGCAGGTATAGGCATGTAGAGCTATGTTATATGATTGATAACTGAAACCATGTGGCTGCATAAGTCTTCCCAGTTTAAGACTATGAAACAGTTCACATGTGGACAAATGACATCATGTTTTCCTGAGGTGCTGTAAAACATAATATTCCCAACCAAAATTGATTTCACACTATTTACTCGATCCAGCTGTTGTAATTTCTGCAGTGAATACTTTCATCTCTTCATGACACTGCAAAGGCATCTCTAAACCCAAAAGGGAATCTTCCATATCCCACATTGTCTCTGGTGTCTTCTCACAAAAGAAAGGCTAGGAATCCTTCTACAAACCTACTGACTTGGCAAATGTGCTATGAACAAAATTGTACCTACATTTTAGATAAACTATAATATCATCTGGGTTTTATGTATTTACTTATTTATGGAAAACATGGAATCATTTGCAAAAGTAATTTGCTGAAAATGTAGCCTTCAGGATGTAGCTGCAGCCATAATTGACAGAGCTGTAAGCATATTTATGTGTGTGATACCTATATGGCAATATTTTAACAGGCCTTAAATACACAGTTATATAGTGCACAGTACTTCACTGTCAGCTGTGTGAGGTGTTAATGCATCTTAATATTCAGCATGTTCAGAGATTCACAACTATTGAACAATTCATTCTCACAGTAATAGCTGAAGCAGAGTTTGGTTATACAAGGGAACAGTAAATTGGAGAATGTAAGGGATTGAACATATTCTAACCTTAGGGGAAAAAAAAAATCTCTAGTTATTCCACATAAAGCTATGATGAGCTCCAGCCTCAAGGTTAGGTTGTGCACTGTACTTGTTGAAAGCAACTAACCTGGTACATTATTCTGTCAATAGATGCTGCTATGGATCTAATTTCCAAAGGTTTTGCTGGGTTTGTGATGCAAAGCAAAATGCTTCATATCCTTCACATCCCCTTGTGCTCTTTGGGCATGAACCAGGAGCCTTTACTCTCTGAGGGACTGTTCAGATGATCCCTCTTTCTTAAATATTGCTAACTGTATGGAGAGCCAAATATGCAAAAGGGATCTAATTTGGGCAGTTTCCATAGCTATCATTTCTGATGTGGGATTCATCACATCTACGTGTAACCATCAAAAAATTTGGCCTGTAGACTTAGCTAGCTGTCTAGTTTTCACAGAGGGCTAGGGCAGGAAACTCCATAGGGCAATTCGCCTTGCCTAACTCAGACATGAAGCTTTAGAGCATTTTGACATTGATTTAGATTCCTGGCACCAATTAGGCACCTGCTTTAGTGAGACCATATTGCGCTTTGAAGATGCCATCTCTCTCCACTGGCTGCAGAAGGGGGGCTAACATAGACTAAATTCTATATTTCAGGCAACCAAAGTTAGAGAGAACGAAACCCGTTTCTTGTGTCCTCTAACCTGCTGGAATCATTAATTGTGGATTTTAAATGATGGTATCGAGGCAGCCCTTTGCCTGATGTTGCTTTCAGATGCATTATACACTCACTAAAATGTTAACCTTAAAGTTCAAATTTCTTAATGTTCAAAATCAGAAGATATTTTCTAAAAAAAAAAAAAAAATGTCCTGGGATGCAAGACTGAAATCGCCCTTGAAGGTCAAATGTCAAAGTCTTTTGCTTTTTCTCCAGTATGAATATTAAGCAGTCGCTAGCTAAGGGATAATGTAAAGATGTTGCTCAGATACAGCCACCTACATAATACCATTGTATGTATATAGGGAATGAACCAGGAGCATTTACTGTCAGAGAGCAGCAGTTATTTCCAAACACAGCTGAGGTGCTTCCAGCAGTGAATTGTTCACCTGCTGCTTGATGTAAATAAGCCCTTTTTACAAGCTCCCTGGGGCAGGGATCTATTCCTCCGAGAGGCTCACCTCAGCCACCTGGTTAAAAATAAACGAATAATACAATGCACAAAGACATCGGGGATACCTTTGCCATTTTAATTCCAGGCAAAACAATTTTTCTTTCACTGTTTAGCATAAAGATTTCATGGCTGAGGACTGTGGCCATACACCTACTCTAGATGCTTCTTTTGGCTGCACAGCACACCATGCCCTAGACGTCCCTGATTTCTGGATTTCTGTCTTTGGCCATTCATTACTTGCTTAAACTGAGCTGCCCTGGTAGGCACCAAAATGAATGGATGACATGAAAAACAGTCTGAATATGGTAAAGAGCAGAGCAGTGGAGCACTCATTCAAATTTTTGTAGCATTTGGCCTCTTTCAGCAGAGGAATAATAGATTAATAGATTAATACTCACTGTGTAGCTCTGCTGGCAACGTTCCCTCCAGTTTTAACTGCTGCCTATGAGCAAACCCAGAAATAAAAGACCAGTATACCATTTGGTGGAGTTATGCCCACTTCACTCATCCATTGTCCTCATTAGCAAAAGGCCTGAAGAAAAATGACTCCATTTGTATTAATTTCTTAAGCAAAATTCCCACTGGATACCCAGCTGTCAGAACATCCCTATGTTTCAAGGCATCCAAGCATTTCTGAACCAAGATTTGAGTTTTCCTCTGTGTTAATTACAGGAACAACATGCTGAGCTGATCTTCAGTCAGAAATCTCCTTTTTGCCACCCAAGAATGTGTCATGTACAGCTTATGACTGAAAGAAGTGAGAAGTCACAGCTGCATTTAGCACTCACATAAAATTGAACTTGCATTTTTGAGAGGGCATTGCAAAAGAATTTGAAAGATTCTCACTGGATCAAATACTGTAACAATAATCTGCAGCAGTAGCATAACTTTGAGCTTCTCTTGCCCTAACTTTGTGTTTTCTTCTACTGGGAGGAGGAGATCCAACATTCTGAATTTCCCAGTGATCCTGCTGCCATACTGCTGCCTAGGGGTGAAAGAAAAAGAAAAATGAGATACGAGACCATTTCCAAATGAAGAGTAACAGCAATGAGATGTGACGGGACACAGCCCTTGCAAAGGAAGAGACTGGAAATGGAAGAAAGAAGTGAGACGAAAGCAAAAAATGGTTTATAATTGTAAACAGGCTCATTGTAAAGGGAAGTGAAAAGGTCGTTGGACTGGAATCAGTGACTGACAAAGATGAAAAAGAATACTGTGTGATGAAAGGATTCCTATTATGTACAGCAGCGGGTTCCTGAAAATGGAAATACTTTACTCCTGCGTATCAGATGATGCTAGTCAAGCTGTTAGCAAAAAACTGTATGAAAGTGACATTACTCAAGGAGAAACAGGTTTTTAAAAGTGAATGAAAAGACGAGAGCAGGTACGGAATTGCTGCCAAACTGTTTAAAGAACTAGTGAGTGATAGGAAAGTGTCTGCTACTGTATGCCCTTATAAAAAGTTATCTGTTCATCAGAGCACACTGCAAAGGCAGCCACGAAGAAAGAGCTGCAAGAAATCACAGAGCAAGACTGTGTTCACTGTTCCCAAGAAAACAAGTTATTCGATCCACCGTTACTGGTAGGGCAACCTGTGAGAGGCTTGGCAAAGGTGTGGGTGGGTGTGCAGTATGTCTCCGATGATGCTGGTGGTGAAGAGAGATGTTGGCTTGGAGCCGGTCATTATGCAAAACCATGGAAAGTGCCAAACTGCTGAAAAAAATCTCAGGGAGGTGCAAGTGTCTGCATGGGTTCAGATGTAGTGCAATATCTTGTCACAGGGGCTGCTACTAAGGTGTCTGCTTTGTAGAATCATAGAAGAATCATAGAATCATTAAGGCTGGAAAAGACCTCCAAGATCATCTGGTCCAACTGTACCCCCACCGCCAATATCACCCACTAAACCATGTCCCTAAATAGAATAAATGATGTCCCTAAATAGAATTCAGTCGTAGTCAAAGAGAAGAGCAAGAGTAGCAAGCAGTAAGTGTAAGAAAGTAAGACAGCAAAAAGGAATAGTAAATAGTAAGAGAAAAAAAAATTGTAAATGTCTTTGGAGAGTTGTGCAAATGGCAGTCTTGCCTCTTAGAAAGCTTGCTGGTAAAAATGTGAGGCACTGGTAGGTGAGATCAATCAAATAACTGTCTGAGCAGATGAGTGGGGAAGTGGCAAGAGAGAGGAAGTGTCAGCAGGCAAAATGTTGACTGCAGGAGAGGATACACAGACCACCCAGGGCAGCCTGAAGATTGCCCTCTTCTCTTGCCTCCCCCTGGCCCTACCACAGAGCCTCAAAGGCGGACTGAAACCACCTCCTCTCCTTTTTCATCCCGCAGGAGGGGCTGCCAGAACAGCAGGTGCTTCCATGTGTGCAGATCCTGTCACTTACTCATGTAGCTCTTCATGAGTCTAAGTTTGCCTGCATGTTTCTGCCCACATAAAACAGAGAAGCCAGACTTCGAAGACAGATTTTCGTCTCAGCAAAGCTAAAAGAGTGAGAGATGCTAGCTCAAACGATGCCTGAAGGTACAGTGAGATTAGTTCACAGTGCTGAGCCTCAGCTGGACTCTCTGGAAGCTGCAGCTGCTGGGTAGTGTGGCTCTGAATATTAATAGGAAAAAAACACAGAAATGTCACTAGTATTTGTGCCTTATATAAAATGTATTACTAGTGTCAGCTAGTTATTTCTGTGCTGTACTAAAAGGGTGGTGACATCCTGAGACCCTCTCAGTCCTCTAGGACTGAAACCTGCGTGCTTTTCTTTTCACCTCTGACTTAGCTTCCCATGGTCTTTCCAACTCAGAAATGATCTGAAATACTCCTTGTTTATCTTTGCATGGCTCTAGGGTGTTCTGTCCTGACCACATACAATCTAACACCTTTAGCAGTTTCTCAGTGTTCGGAAGTTATGTAGAAAGTACTGAAAGTAACTTCCTGGATCACTGGCCACGGATGGGACAAGTCGAGCTGGTCAATCCATATTTCTTCTACAGGCCACCAGAACCACAAGTGAAAGCATTCTGCCTCCCTGGCCTCTGCATCCTCATGGCAGACAGCATCAGGGTTTTCCTAGGGATGCCATAGGGCTGTCCCTCCAACCCACAGTGCCAGATCCTGTTGGCATGCCAGGGAAGTCAACCACTGGACCGTGTGGTGTAGCACGCATCCCGAGTTCTCCCCGGAGGCATACAGCCCCAGAGCTACTCCAGCTGTGATGTGGGTGGAGGGCAGCAAACCTGACCACAGCCTCTTGCCTGACTCTGGGGGTACCTCTGCTGAACCTTTTCCCTTCAGGCCCAAGCTACCACATAACAACATCCTTCCACGTTATACCTTCTGATGACAGCACCTGTTTGGATTCCCTGAGTATGTGTGTGATTACCTGGGAACAACCAAGTGTCAACAAGTGACCTATAAAATTCTTAAAGAAGTTAGTGTTTGGTCAATATGCTTTAAAAGACCTGTTTAGTTCTATTTATTGCAAGTGACACCTGTATAAAGTGAAATTTCAGATTATCCTCAATCCTATTTTAACTTTCTGATTTTTTTATTGATCTTAATTAGAAATTTCTTTTGCCTTTGCAGTTCTTCTTTCCGTATTCTTCATACAACATATAACAAAATATGCATTACTGTAAACTCTTGGTTTGTTAAGTATCATAATGATTTCAGGATGATTGGTTGTGACAAATGCAAGATGCTCTGTGCTACAGCTATCTTGAGAGGGCTATAAGCATTAGCTGGCATTCCCTAAGTGTATTTCTCATTACATCCCATCATTTTACTGTCTTTCAACAATGATGTCCCTTGTCTTCATTCCAATGTTGCCTTGGGGATAAATTAATGAGTCCTCAGACCATTTTCTTCTCTTTTTCTCTCTAAAGAGAAGGCAAACAAAGTACCAGACAGAGAAGAAGATAAAGTAGCTCACGTAGTAGGGAAGAAGAGAAAGAGATGGGACTATACGTCAAAGAAACTGATGATTTGATTCACACTGGGTTCGGGCACCACTTGATGCATCTGTAATAGATACCAGCTTGGTATATTCTGCAAAACTCCATCAAAATCATTTTAGGTTTCTCATGCAAACTGGCTCTTTTTCTCACCACCTCAGCTGCTGGATTTTAAGTATCCCCTCTGAGCACCAGATCATCGGCTCAAAACAAGAATACTATCAATTAGAGAATGCTGTAATAGACCTTGGCATTTATGAGATAGAAAGAAAGATGGCTAAGTTATTTTATTTTACACTGACAGTTGCTGGAGACATTTCCATGGTTATTACATCCTCAGCAAGTTCCAGTATATAATATTGAAACTGAATTGTGGATAGCACACATCATTTTCAACACCTTTAGCTTTCACCTTGAGGCAGTTCTGTGAAAACCATACATCTTGGACTCTCCACCGTCTTAAACATGGCATCCTGCTCTCTGCTTCAAGGCTACATCTCTGTTCCTTACCATGTGGAGATTATCAGGACCGTTCATTTTCTTCCCCTTCTCCTGGCACATCTCCTTCTGCATCTCACTTTGTAGGTAAGCTGAAGGCTTCAAGCTAAATGTTCCTCCTCAGCATAGAGATCACCTCAGTCAATGTTTTTGTGCCTAGGATCTCAGGGATCTTTATTTTTATTGCCCAATGGGTATTTCAGTTTCCACTTCTTTTGTTCAGGAAATAAATAACACTGGTTCTTCTCTATGCAACTCAGAAATCAATACCTATTTGAAATTTCCGCAGTTATCAATGCTGTTGTTCTCTTTAAAGTGCAAAACATTTCACAGCTTTGTACCCTAGCCATACAAAGCAAGGCAGAATATTCTGTTTAAAAAACATTTCTTCCTGCTGGGGATGCACAGAAGCGTTATGTGTGATACAACATACACATTCTCATCACAGCCCCCCACAGCCCAGCAGATTTCCTGACCTAAGAAACTCACGTCCTGGGGAGGCTTGCAAATAGTTGTAACCTGGTGTGGGAGGCTCGAGGGCCACCCATAAACAGCCACGCAGATTGCCTGGGTTTACTCAGGGAAGTCAGAAATAAATGCATGATTTATGGAAGAGGTCTGCAGAAAAAGAGGTAGTTCAAGCTCGGAACATAGCTGTCATGGCACCTGAGGAATCATTTACAGAAAAAGACACTTGGTTTCCTTTCAAACTTATCCACAAAGAAAATATACAAAGCAGAGCTTCCATAAAGGCATTTCATCCTTTTCATGTGTCCAAAGCCCTGCTTTAACTGCTTATTAACAAATTATGTTGTTCAAAGCTAAAGAAGCCACAGACACTTCCAGCAGAAGTATACAAACATGCAAATAAGAATAAAATATCCTGCCTCCTCATTTCTCCCCCACAAAATTGCATCTTGACTGAAATCCTGATTTCTTGAAACCAAACACCTCTGGCTGTAATTGGGGCAGAATATCCCTTGTTTCTGCTCCCCTGCCGTGTCCCACCCAATGCCACCTCTTGGTCTGCGAGGCTTTGCTCACAGGCAGCTGTTTGCACAGCTGCTTCTCTCTGTAGCAGCACTGAGTAATTGCTCTGCAGCCGCACCTCCATGACAGCTCTCAAAAAAGACAAGTGCAGCATGAATGCAGCAAGTGCTTAATCTTTGTCCTCATCTTCCTTCCTTCCAATTTCTTCCTTTTCAATCAAATGTGACCAAACCATACATTATTGTCCCCACTGTCATTAGTTTACTTTTTGCTTAACACCTTTGGGACTCTTCAGGGCTGTAACGTGCTATTTCTCATTCCTCCATCCTCAGCTTGTACCTTGAGTGCAAAAGCCCATTCCCAGATGGGGAGAGTTGTCCAAATAATCCCAGGACACCTAAACATTCCTAATCACTACAGAACCATGGATAAACAGGCAGATATGGGTTGTGAGACTCTAGGGAAAAGGAATAAACATTTTTGGAAGATAACCTTTCCTCTGGCATATTTCTGCAACGGCACTTTTAAACATCTGCTGCATCCTCCTACCTTGCATTGTGATACTGTCATAACTCATCAGCAGTGCCTGGGCAGTATTTGCATAGTGAACCCCTAAGGAATATCTTGATTCCTCCGAGAGGAAAAATGGTGATTTGGTAGCTTGCATCTTCCCCTCCAATGCTAATTCTCAGGCTGATATCTCAGGACGATGTGAGGAGCAGTGAGCTGCAGAGGATTCTGCCTTCCAGATAACATGTAAATCCAAGAATCTGCTACTTGCAGTCACTGACGATACTATGCCACTTTCCTGTAAGGTGTATTATTTCCTTCTACTCTGGGTGAAATCCCAGCTGTGAACCTTACATCCTGCCTATCTATTTGCTCCTTAAAAATAAATTGGATAGGATGGTTTTCATTTCCTGTCCCCTCACTTCTTCTGTTGTTTGGCTACAGGCAGTTAAACAACCACAGTGTTTCACCCTGGAGGTGCCTGTATGTCAGTAACGGGTGAAATAATCCTTTTATGAAAAGATTTACCTGCCTCATAGGAATGTTGTGAAGTTTAAGCCTTTTTTTTTTTTTTTTTTTTTAAGAGGATTGAGATAAAAAGCACCATGGGGATACAGATGACCTGCATATTCGCAAGGAATTGATAAATTTTTTATGCAATTAACAAATACCATATTTTTTGAGATTTAAACTTCCTTCATCATTTTTGAGCGGAAGGAGTTGGTTTTGATTAAGCAAAATAAAAGCGGCTGAAAGATGATCCAGACAGGGAAGAAAAAACAACTACAGTGCTTTTCTTTAAAGGAAATAGCTCTCTCTGCCAGGCAGGATCTCTACAGGATGCAGAAAAACTATTGTGAAGGAAGGCTGTCATATTAATGCATTTTCAGGTCTTTTCCTACCGCCACTTTCAAGACACGTGACTCAGCTGTATTTCTTTCTATTCAGCAAAACCGGTGCTTGCTTTGAATACCAAAGTCAGAAAAGAAGGAAACACAGAGAGATCTCTGTCAGCAATCACACAGGCAGTACATTTCCTGATGAAAACGACGGCAGAAGCCCAGATTTCATTGGTACCTCACACTTCCATTCCTACTTCATTGAGTTTTGTAGATCTGGAGACTTGCCATCCAAGAAAAATTAACCCCTTGAGGTGAAACAAGGGAGTGTGCTTAAAATCAGGTGTTAACATTGATTTCAACAGACTTAGTAAAGAGAGGACATGTTATTCCATGAAGCCCTGGCAGAGGGAGACATCAGAAACATATCTAGTTATATTAGAGGATCTTCTGTCTTGGAAGGATAATGGCTATTATTAGTCACTGTTTCTGGCAGCATGCAACATGATTGAAAGACTTTTCAAGCAATAGAGACCAGTCCCTAACCTTACAATCCTAAATTAAATACCAAGTGGGAGGTAAGGGAAGTAGTACAACGTACAGAAGAGTGAGTGCTCCTTAGGACAGTTTGAACTTGTTAACGTGAATCAGCCAGGAAGTCTCATAAGTAGCACTGGGGATTATCTTGAGAATCCTCCAGTCTATTTTAGTCATAGTGTTTGCAGAAACTGAATGCTTTACTCATGATGGATTTTGTCAAGTACCTCCTGTGAAAGTAGGTATACACACTGTAGAGAGAAAATTAAGTGCAGCCTATTCTCATTTATTTTCAGGAGAATTTCCCAACTTGCAGCTTAATGAGACTTCACTGAACAAAACCAAATTCTTCCTTTTTAAAGTCTCCATGTAAAGTCTTAACTTCTTTTTTTTTCTTTCCAAAAGTAAATATACTAACTATGGCCTGGCCTCAAACATCAATCTACAAATGTTTTATATTAACCAGGTGTTTATTTTGTTCGCATTATCTCATCCCCTTCTTCCCTGGATATTTGAGGATTAGCATATGTTATGGACAAGATCAAAGAGATCAATTTACTGTTTGTGAGCTTTATTCGGGAATTATTTGATTTTTGCAAACACAACACAGCTGTTGTGTATGCAAAAATGTACTTACTTAATGGTAAGTAAAGAAAAGATTTCTGTGGAGTCTTTTGTTTGACAGAATTCACTCTTCCATCTCTTACAAAAATCAATTAAGATGAAAATGCAACTGGACTGTGTATATTTTTTTATTTTTTTTTTAATCAATAGACCCCCGTGTTCCCAGATTCTATTGAATTAGGTTTTCAAAGCTCTTTTGTTCTCACCTGTCTATGAAAAATCATTCACAGCATCCTGGATCTCGGTTCACAGTGTCCGCCTGAATCCAAAAGGTAAAGCACTCCATCCCCAGGGAGGGCGCCAGCTGTCTCATTGATTCAGCATGGCTTTTGGATGATTCTGAAGGAGCACTGGCATAATTTCCAGAGAGAGGTGTATAATGAGGTAGCGCCATGTTAACCATTACCAGGGAGAAGTAGAACATCTGGTCTGGAACAAAAGAGAAGTCCAGACCTGAACTATCAGCATCAAAGCATGCACTTGTGGGGTAGCATATGCCAGGATTCACTGTCTAGAAGCAACAGATTTATGGATGAAATGGGATGTGAAAATAAGAGTAAAAATAATAAGGAGAAAAAAAAATTCTCATGTATTTCTTTTCTAGGATTTATGTTCTTGCTGACTTAAAAAGTACTGTCACAATTCTTGTACGCTGACAAAAGAAGGGATATTCAGAATAAGCTTCACTTTGTACAAATGCATAGGTATTTCCTATACTTTTTTTTTTTTTAAATCTAGCTGTCTTTACTCCTTTCACGGACTGAGCTGCCACTTTGATGTAATCCCACTAAAACCCCAGCTCAGTGCAACATTTTCTACCCTTTGCAGGTTCCAGTTGTACAGCAGGAAGTCTGGAAATGCTAGGGAGCCCCCAGTCTGTCAGCTGGGAGCAATCTCCCCATGCACTTCTCCCACAGTCTGGAGAGCTGAGGATGTAAACAGTGAAAATTCTTCATCAACAGTTGGTGGAGATGGTGGGGAGTGTTTTAAAAACAGAGTCAGAGGGAGAGAAAAGGAAGGATGTCATCATAGGCAGCCCTTGCTAGCAGGTGCATTCACACCAGGAGCTGGCTCTGTTCTCCACTGATTCAATGAAATCTCTGTCTATAGCAGCAGGACGCTGGCAGCTTTGTCAGGGGTATACAAATGCCTGGGTATGTATGTGCTTTTTTAGGGGGCAGTGAGAGGGGGGAGACTTTTAAGAAATCTGGGGTTTATATGAGAGAAAGGGCGGGGGGGCAGAAGAAGTGTTTTCCTATCATAAGAAATAAAATGATCTCTCCATCAGCTTCCAGTGTACATCTCTCTCACTGGCTGCACTGTTGGGTACCCTGGTGAGCATATGGTACCTTCACAGCTCCCTCATCATCATTCTGGACATCTTCCTTACTGGCCTGAGTTGCCTCCTAGGGGACTGATAGTAGAGGATCTGGCCAAGTCTCCTTGGTGCCAAGTCCTTGTGGCAGGTATTTCATAATGAAATTCATCACCCCCTCTCACATTCATGGAGGGGGGTGTCTCTGCCCAGAGGTTTTCTGTTCGCTCTGGGGGATGTTAGGATTCCTGGCATTGCTCTGTCTCATAACCAGCAACACGGCTTGTTACTTGTGCACCAAGACTTTTGTCCTTTTGCCTGTTCATCCTTGGGAACTTAGCAAAGCATTATGCGTTTGATTGCAATCTTATTACAATGTTAAATATAGAATAGTTAAATCTACCAGGCACTCTGTAATCAATATCTCTACCAATTTTCCGGCTGTCCCACCAGGCTGTTCGTAGTATGGATTCAATATGACGGACTTTAAATGACATAGCAAAGAAAAGTACTGTTAGAACATAAGACTTCTGTGACCCCTTCCAACCTCAATCAGGACTCCCCAAACTCCCTTATTTCACATTGCAAGGAGTCAAATGCACATCAGGAAGTAATTAGCTCCTAAATCAGAACACCAATCCTTCATCTTCACCCATTTTCTCGTCTTCTATTCACAACCTGCTCCAGGTAGTTTTCTACTATGAATGGCCCATTGCTCTTCCTCTACTCCCCCATCTGCCCCTCAGAGCAATACATCATCTCCTTTCCTATTTGTCTTTTTCTATCATACTTTTGAACTGCAAAATGTTCTGTGCTCTTTTGGATTTGCAAGTCCATATTTTTCTGTCGGCCCACTCTGCTCACCGAGTCTTTCAGGCCCACCCCTCTTTATACACCCCCGCATGATTGCTGGGGGCTTAACATATATGCTCTGTTTCTCAGTTTAGTGTTCTGAGTCCGTATCTTTATTACTGGGGATGTGAACTCTGTAAAACATCCACTCTCTTCATCCCCTGATGGTTCAGATTGTCAGACCTGTTGGTGCACATTGTGCTCCACATTCCAGCCAGTGTATGTGTGTATTTTTTGTTTGGACATTGAAGCACAAAGAGAGAGAGGTATTTCCCCCAAGTTTTAGCTCAACGAGTAGCTGGAACACTGCTGGCATGTGCCTCCACAGCCAGGAGCTGAAAAATACTCCCAAAAGCCAAGGTACGGCTATAGCCAGAGGGGTGAAAAAAAGAGAAAAAATAAAAAATAAAAATAAAAAAATAAAAAGAAAGAAAGAAAAGAAAAAGAAAAAAGCCACTGCATTATAACATGCTATATAGGCTACATAAAAAGGTTCTTTACAGACCCATCTGTACAAAAGTAAGTGGCTGATCCATTTCCCTATAACACTTCTGATATCAGTAGCCTGACAAGTTACTTGTGGGGAGGGGGGAAGAAATAACTTGTCATCAAAATGAACTCCTTGAGTATTTCCATTTTGGTGTAGAGAACATTCGATAAAAAGAGGCACTTGTCATCTCTTCCTTAAACATAGTCTTCTGCCTCTTTTGTTCAAGCCACTGTAAGCGAGATAGCATATGCACAGGGAGTAAATTCTTCACAGGCAGGCATCTGGATCAGTATATTGAAATTGAGTCTATTTTTAGACAGCTGATGCTAGCTTCCCCATGAAACTGCATATTTGTAGTTTTCAGGCTTTCTGAAGTGGATTTTTGCCATAAATTGATTGTAAGTCGCTTTGAGAGCATGGGAGGAAGGGCCTGCTCCAAAGTCTATTGAAAATATATTAGAGTCTTTCTATTGATTTGAAAAGCTGAAGATCAAGTCAGCAAGGACTCATTCTGTCCATGTAATATACAGGCAATTTGCATTAGAAATGCAACATAAATGTATTTCTTATGCAAAACTCAGCTGAACAGTACACTTCACTGCCTATCTAGCAAATTCCACAGCTGGAAATATTGTTCTCTCTTTTATATCCTTATTCTTTTTATCCAAATAGTTAACCAGATATCTGGGGTTTTCTCGATTGTTTCGTTAGGGGGATAAATTGATGACAGAGTCTGTGATTGCTCTGGTACAACCCATTTTCTTTACCAGGAACAAGCATAAATCCCTGATGCAGCAGGAACAAGCAATAGAATGTTATTTTTTTTCTTTCAGCATCCTAAATCTGTCTTTTTAACAATCAGTCTGTCCCAAAAGCTGCTGCTTTTTGCTTTGACTTTCCTTCAGTCATGCCACAGTTATTTCTCTGTCTCCTGCTTTTCTGGTCCTTTCTGCTTGTTTTTCTCACTGCCATTGATTCTCTGTTCTATTCATTTGATCCTCAGGCTCTGAGTCTGCTTTCCAGAAATTTGAGGCTGCTGAGATTTGCTGTCACTGTCCATAGTAGCAAACCCATTGTGTCCCCTACTTCATACCTACTATCAGTTAACTATCACTAATTTACCTTAAGAAACGGTGATAGTCATGCCTAGTAATGTCAATGAGAGCTGTGATTGTATCCAAATTAAAAAACTCTGGTCTATGACTACATTACAACATATATGTTGTTACCTTGCACTAGCTGATCCACATTATGTGTCCAAATCTCCATGTTCTTAGGCGAAGTCAAATACATAGGAAATTCATTTTGCTAAGTCTGCAAAGAGTGTCATCCAAATCAAAATAAATTGCATGTTGATCCACTTGTTCTCAGTCCACAGAGACTCACTGAAGGCTATATGTAGATCAATAGGTTCACAAGGGGTCACATGAGAGCAGAATATGGTTTGAAATCTCTTCAGGAAATATCTGAGTAACCAACCAAGCCATTCCTCATTTTGTGAACTTGTTTTACCTTGAATGACCAAAAATTGTGAAGTAGATGATATATATTAAATTATTACCTTTTGTGAACAGTGTAACTTAGCTAAGTCACGCACTGTTAGGACTGAGAGAAACTCAGTGTCCGATGTAATCCTATTATATAATATTTTATATGTTATATAAAATAGTTCTCCAGCTCAAGCATTTTTATTTCTTAAAGTTTTGAAATACATGCAAAGTCATGATGTATTCTTAGAACATATTTTAGTAAACAGGTGTGGTATCTGATCTTGAAGGGAGCCTGGTAATAGAAATTCCTAGGATTTATTCTAGGATCAATCATCAATTTATGGAGAGTTTTGAAAACTCTTTATATTTGAATTTTTAGTTTTGTGTGATGGCCTGGAGAATATTTTTCAGTAGACTTTCAAATTCCCATTATTTTATAAACTGTGTTTATGACTGCAGTTTTCAACATGGAATAAATTATGCAAAAAACAGACCATGTCTGACAGTCAGAAATAATTCCTGAGGTCCTTGTATTGCTTCTCCCCAGAAAAATAATAGAACTCACTGCCTTAGCTATTAACTCCTAATAACTTCAAGCAGCAAGTTAAAAACTGGATGGAGAATGGAAACAACACAGAGGAAGGATAGAAGAAGGTATTCAAAACTAGATTTTATAGGCAACCCCCAAACAAAAGTAAATAGTTCAGGAAAGAGGGTCTGACAAAGAGCCCAGAAGTCCTGAGAACCTTAACCACAGTATCAATGACCCTTTTAAAAATATTTTTTTTTAAATATTTTAAACAGTGGAATTTGTTTCAATTGTTCATATTGCTTTTTTTTTTTTTTTTTTTTTTAGATCTACAAATCTTTATTTTCCATTTCTTTCACTATTTGTATGCTTAAGTTCTTTTGTGATGGCTGAGTGTGTTTTGCTTCAGCAGTTGCAGAGCTCTGCAGAGTTAAATAGCCTGTCAGGGCTACCTCAGGAGGGCTCTTCTTCTAGACCTTCATGAAACCAAAACAGTTTCAGCTGAATATTATCAGGATAAAAAGTTACAACATGTAAAATCTATTTACCTAGGTCTTCTACTGCCCAATGGAAGGTTTTTACCTCTAAATCACCATTTAAAGTTGGTCACTGTTGTTCTCCCTATTCTTTCTCTGTACCTTCAGAGAAGAAATGGATTTAATTATTTTTTCTAATTAGCTGGCATAAACAAAAGTGATCCCTATCCGAGGGGCTCACCTTTCTGCATACACTAAGCACCCAACTCCACTCCCAGAGTCAGTGCTGTTACAGACCTGGGCCTACGAGCCTGAGCATACGCGAAATCTCAGTATAAAAGATTTGACCAAGGTCATGTAGAAGTCTGGGATGGAGCAGTGGACTGAAATTCTTTCCCTGAAAAGGTTTCTCCCCTTCTAGTGCACCTGGAACAGCCCTGAGGACCAAAGCACTACCTATTTGTATAATGAATAACCCTTCTACTAAAAATTGCTCCAGGCACGCTTGGCAGCAGTAGCATGGATAAGTGGGAGGACTAAGCTAGCTGATAACACTTGGTAAACTATTAACCAGCCCACACATGGGCTTGAAAGGTTTGTATGTGTATATATTAATCTTTCCTGTAAACACAGAGGACAATTATGGACACAGTGGCTAAACTGCCAGTGTTAATAAATTGCTAACCCAACACAATTACTACTGCACTACTCCCACAGAAATCTGTCCTTTCTGGTCAGAAGGACATCTTAGTTGATGGGGAGTGTCTGTGTATATACATGTGTATATATTTGGTATTTGGTTTGCACTGATAAATACTAGCAATATCACAGAAAAGTTCTTCGTGACACCTAATATGGAAGATCATCTTGGGGAGTGTGGGACTTGCCCTTACTTGAACATGGCAACTCCAGCATGCAGAATGCATGGAGGCTGCCATTTGTTGGCAACGGTTGTAACAGCAGCTTCACAGTCCTGTTCAATGGCCCCAGGTTAAAGAGAAAATTTCACCTCTGCAAACCATCCGTACTCCATCCAGCTAAAGCCCCAAAAATATAAAAGCAGAGCACCTCTTAGCATGGGTGTAAAAGTATCAAATATCAAAAAACCCATGCACAAATGAGTATGCATGTGGCTGCATCTGTGTACTTGTCCTCTGTGTCCTGGAAGACCCAAGGTCCTAGCAAAACTATCACATCCCTCTCCAGTTTCTCTCAGTATTCTGTCTTAATGGTTGTATGACATTGCTGGTGGCTGTGGAAAAGGTCTCTGTTCCACTGCAGAAGTACACGCGTATCAACTCTGAGAAATGTCATTCTTCTTTATATCAAAACGCCTGGCTTCCTTTTGCAATAAAAGGTGCTATATAAGGCGAGATATGACAATCTGAGCAATAAAACAAGAAATCCTAATCTCTTCATGCTGGGCACAGAGAGAAGTTTATTGAAGCACTGGTTTACTGTAGTATGTTATCGAACTGCGATAAAGCAGATAAAAAGGGAATGGAAATGGAAAAGTTATTAAACTAATTGTATCAGCAAGAGTATTAATTTAATTTATTTCACTTTATTATTGCCATCAAACTCAAATGCAAATCCTAAAGTGTGAGTTAAATAGATGATTGAATTTAGTTTGGGTGGAAAATAAAGGCTGAGAAATGATAAATGCTGTTTCATTACATTAATTTCGAAAAACAAATCTTTCCCCTAAGTGATCCTTTGATATCCTTTTTGTTTTCTAGTCTTGCCAGGAATTGTTAAAGATGACACTTTAGAGAGACCCCTAAAGAGGACTAGGGTGTACAATTTTGCTTTACTGGCCATGAACATACTCGCCTGACATTAAAACTTAAATCTTGGGTGTTTCAGTAGATGCTTAGAAACATATCGAAATCAGAAGACATAGTAACCTCAAAGAGAAAGGTGAACAGTTCTTCTGCTAACAACAAATAAATAATATGCTCTAATTCATTTTAAAAGTGTACCAGGGTATTGTGAAGCTAGCATAGCCTCAAAAGTATTAAAATTTGAAATAAATAGTGGGTTTTCCATATTTCCATTTCAGTCTATGAGATTCTTTCTTCAGATTTCATGTTTCTTAAAGAGTTAAGGTTGGGTTGGGTTACCTAACACTGTAAGTATTTAAAAGCCCATGTCTAAGGGAAAGCACAATAAACCAGTATATTCTCATGGACTAAAGCAAATTCCAGGGTGTCACCTAAAGTGTAAATACTGGAATCTGAGATTTTTATCATTCTGATGGAGGGTATATCTATAATATATACCACAGTTTGAAGTTACTTGCCAAGCGCAATTAATTCTTTAAGAGACCATTTAATTAGAATGACTGTGATGCTTCTGGTACCCAAGTACCTTGCTCAGAGCACTGTGCTCTGGAGATATAACCAGAGAACTATGGTGGAGCCTTCAGTCATCTACTTAATCCCTCTACCTTAGTTTAGGTGGTGACAGAGCGGAAGCAAGCATGGAACTGAGAATTTAGGCAAAAAATATGAGGTAAAAAATATGAGGTAACCTTTATTAAGTATTATGAAATTCTTAAATGAGAAGAATTAAGTTAAAAAAAAAAACAACACAAATAGAAACAAAATTCAAAATTTATTCTGTGAATTCAATCTCCTAGTTCAGTATTAACTTTTCTTCTTTCCATTCCTTGTACCTATCACTTCTCATCTCTAGCAAGTTATTTCCAGAAATAACTTCCTATGGATTTATGTCCTACAACTGGGTTCTCTGGTGTCTCATTTGCTATTGGGACCATGCTCAAACTGCAGCCTTTTCTTGGAGAAAGAGGAAGACAGTTCTTTCTGTCTCTCTTTGCCTCAGTCTTTAGCGGCAATACCGGTTGTTCTCTGGATACCCAGTGCCCTGAGCTGGCAGAAGGGGATGGGGAGCAGGATGTGGCCTTTGCTATTCATGAGGAAATGGTTGGCGACCTGCTAAGGAGCTTGGATGTGCGCAAGTCGATGGGGCCGGATGGGATGCACCCGAGGGTACTGAAAGAACTGGCGGAGGAGCTGGCCGAGCCGCTTTCCATCATTTATCGGCAGTCCTGGCTATCGGGGGAGGTCCCAGTTGACTGGCGGCTAGCCAATGTGACGCCCATCTATAAGAAGGGCCGGAGGGCAGACCCGGGTAACTATAGGCCTGTCAGTTTGACCTCAGTGCCAGGAAAGCTCATGGAGCAGATTATCTTGAGGGTCATCACGCGGCACTTGCAGGGCGAGCAGGCGATCAGGCCCAGTCAGCATGGGTTTATGAAAGGCAGGTCCTGCTTGACGAACCTGATCTCCTTCTATGACAAAGTGACGCGCTTGGTGGATGAGGGAAGGGCTGTGGATGTGGTTTACCTTGACCTCAGTAAGGCTTTTGACACCGTTCCCCACAACATTCTCCTCAAGAAACCGGCTGCTCGGGGCTTGGACTGGCGTACGCTTCGCTGGGTTAGAAACTGGGTGGATAGCCGGGCCCAGAGAGTTGTGGTGAATGGAGTCAAATCTGGTTGGAGGCTGGTCACAAGTGGTGTCCCCCAGGGCTCGGTACTGGGGCCGGTCCTCTTTAATATCTTTATCGATGATCTCGATGAGGGCGTCCAGTGCACCCTCAGTAAGTTTGCAGATGACACCAAGCTAAGTGCGTGTGTCGATCTGCTCGAGGGCAGGAAGGCTCTGCAGGAGGATCTGGATAGGCTGGAGCGATGGGCTGAGGTCAACTGTATGAAGTTCAACAAGGCCAAGTGCCGGGTCCTGCACCTGGGGCGCAACAACCCCAAGCAGAGCTACAGGCTGGGAGATGAGTGGTTGGAAAGCTGCCTGGCCGAGAAGGACCTGGGAGTATTGGTTGATAGTCGGCTGAATATGAGCCAGCAGTGTGCTCAGGTGGCCAAGAAGGCCAACAGCATCCTGGCCTGTATAAGAAGCAGTGTGGCCAGCAGGTCTAGGGAAGTGATTGTCCCCCTGTACTCGGCTCTGGTGAGGCCACACCTCGAGTACTGTGTTCAGTTTTGGGCCCCTCGCTACAGGAAGGACATGGAGGTGCTCGAGTGAGTCCAGAGAAGGGCGACCAAGCTGGTGAGGGGTCTGGAGAACAAGTCTTACGAGGAGCGGCTGAGGGAGCTGGGCTTGTTCAGCCTGGAGAAGAGGAGGCTCAGGGGCGACCTTATCGCTCTCTACAGTTACCTTAAAGGAAGCTGTAGTGAGGTGGGGGTTGGTCTGTTCTCCCACGTGCCTGGTGACAGGACGAGGGGGAATGGGCGAAAGTTGCGACAGGGGAGTTTTAGGTTGGATGTTAGGAAGTACTTCTTTACCGAAAGGGTTATTAAGCATTGGAACGGGCTGCCCAGGGAGGTGGTGGAGTCGCCATCCCTGGAGGTCTTTAAAAGACGTTTGGATGTAGAGCTTAGTGCTATGGTTTAGTGGAGTACTTAGTGTTAGGTCGGAGGTTGGACTCGATGATCTTGAGGTCTCTTCCAACCTAGAAATCTGTGTCTGTGTCTGTGTCTGTGTCTGTCTCCAACCAGCTACTTATTTTATAAAGTGAGTGGAAATTTATCTTTGAGATTACTGTTTTTCTCTCAGACTAGTTGGAATAGACCAAGAAATTAAGCGGTTATAAGAAGATAAGTGGACAGTAGAACACACATGTATCCACACACACATTAATCCAGCAATGATTGCAGTAGACTCCTTTCTTTGGGAAACTGAGCCGAAAATGTTTTAAATAACTTCAAATAGTAGAATAAGAAAAAAGATGAATAAACATCCAGAATTGCAGGAAAGCTGATTCACTTCTGATACAATTCGGACTACGGTGTATTAGACCAAGTCTTAAAGCATCAGTCCGGTAAAACATGTAACACTCATTCTTAAGGTAATGTGTTTAAATGGACTTCATGCCTAGAAGATTTATTAAGTTGCAGTCATACTTTGTCCTGAAAGTTTGGGTTCAGATCTTATGAATTTCAAATAATAGCTAAGCCAAGTGTAGTCAATGTTTATTATTATAGCTGTGAGCAACATGGTAATCAAAACTGTGGAAATGTCTGCAGCTGTACCCACAACATCCCTTCTGCAATGCTCCCTTCACTAAGGAAGCTGTTGAACTAAGTAGATTGTTGCCTACCATGCAACATACACAGAAAGAATAGGGAGTAGAAAGCAAAATATCATTTCGGCTGCCATTTCTCTAAGTTAATAATCATTGTAGGAGCACATGTTGAGTTTTAGTATTAAAACAAAGGGTTTCATATTACAGATTATAGGGAGACTTATGTGAACAATGTGGCAGATATAGACAATCAAAGTGTCTATTGAGGCATGGAGCTGCAATACAAAAGCAATCAGTGCAGAAAGCAAGGCAGTGACAATACAATTTTAAATCCATTTGATAGGCAAACTATATCTGTTGAAATTTCTCAGGGTGAATGAGTATAAAACTCATTATCAGTACTGCAGCATGTCCCATGGCACCACTTTATTTATTCAAATTAAGATTGGAGAAAGTGAGTAAATACAGCATCCCTGTACTCTAAAAATTCTTTGCAGATAAATCCTTTGCTTATATTTGTTCTTTGCACACTTTCCATGAGTCTCTTATGCAATGTTCCTGCCCAGTGTAGGAAAACATGCTTTATAGAAGTACAGAGCATATGCCTGTGAAGTGTATTTACCATTTAGAATGGTCGGTGAACACATTCAGGAGCTGAATGATAGTGGAAAGGACTGAATCCTTAATCTTGGCTTTTATCATTTAATATTCTCAGTTGAGTATCTCAGATGTCTGTGAAGCATCACAGACTACTCAGTCATGCTCTTAAATGATGAGTTATTTGGCTAGCAGAGTCCACCCGGTCACACTGTATGGCAACTTCACATCTTGACACAAATGTTTGCTTTTTACCAAGTACTTCTCACATACCAATTTTCCCCCAGAACCCATGGATCCCAAGCAGTTTGCAGCCCATTTCAATCCATGTCACTGGCCAGCATCTTGGATCCTAATGTAAAAGGATATTCTCCTCCCATTTGAATACATAAACTAACATTACTGAAATATTTCAAAAGCACATGACCAAGTACATTTATACATTTTTCAAGACAGCAGAAGTTTTAGACATCACAGTGTCAGTGATCACCAGTATTTTGGATTGTGGGTGTTTAGATTTTTGACATCAAAGCCAACACTACCCCTGATACTATATTATCCAAAGCCCGAGAGATCTCAGCGCTTCTACGTGGGGATCTATAATTTCCAGTTAGGTTTGTATCAGACTTGCATGCAATAATTACTACAGTTTGCACTGTAGTGAAGAGCTAGTGAAAGATTCAGACTATGCTTTCTTTTTATTTTTTTCTCTTCTCATCCTTGCTATAATCTCTGTAATTGTGATGATAACAGTCTAAACTACTTTGCCCTTTTCATTGTTGAGTAATTTGATTAGAAAGTAATTCCTATCCTCAAGCTCAGTAACCTTAGGGAAAAGGTGAAACAGAGAGGTCATTCAAAATACAGAGACTATCAGAAAAGGTTTAAATAACTGAATCATTAAGATTCTATAGCCTCCTGTCCATGACAAAGATGGTAATGAGAAGAGGAAATAGCATTCCCAATGTATTCATTGCGAGAATTACTGTAATGAAACTTAAGCACAGGAAATAATGCAAATGTAGCCAGTTCTCATTATATGTGAAAGATTGACATTTTTGTACCCCTTTCTTCCTGTCATTGTTACTGTTGTATGAAAATCAAACCATGCTTTCATCTTAAAAGACACATTTTACTCAACATGCAATACAAATGTATCACAGAAAATTGTAAGAACAGATAGACAGTCAAGTGGTCAGAGTATTTATTTACAGTTCATGCAAAACAGGAAACAAACCTTATGCTCAAATCTAAACGCAGTATTTATCATTTGTTATGACTGCATTCATTAAGTTGTATTAAGTATAGAACAGCTTTTGGAAATATCCCAAGTTTCTATGCGCAAACTTTTTATGAATCACTGAGAATGGATACTGATTCTGAAGATCTACAAAACCCAATGCATTCTGTAAGAAAAATACCTTACAGCTTAATTTATGATTTAGTATAGAAGAACTGAAAAAGAAACTTATAACTGTCTGTCCAGGTAATAAGGCTACAGCTATCACCAATCTGCCTGTTTCATTGGCTGTCACTGAAAAAATACTGTTCCTGACATTAAGATTTTCTTTTTACAATGAATGAATTGTTCTAAGTTATTCCACTCTAACTTAACTTAAAAATGAAGAAGCCATTTTTCTCCTCAGATATTCCAAAGATAACTCATGCCCAAATGTCAGCCAAAGCCTAGTTCTGAAAACTGTACCTCCAAAGGTGAACATCTTGAAAAATAACTAGTAATTTCAAAAAAATCCCAACTACTACAAACAGGAACACATGAATAAGATTAAAGGCAGCAGTCACTAGAAATCATGTTAATTCATTTCATACTGTATGGTTCCAAAACACTATAAATACTATATGTACTGTTTCTCTAAGTAATGAAATGCAGTCAACAGGAGGAAGGGTAGAAAATTTAAAAAGTGTTTTAATGTTACATAAACAAATACGTCACAACAGCTAGATAGATGCCCAAAGCAATAAGAAAATAAATAAAGAAATAAATAAAAAGCATATAATTGTGCTTGCTTCATAACTACAGGAAATACCAAAGATCTTTAGCAGTTACAAGTATTTTTTTCTGATTTATTTTGACAATTTTCTGTAAAATTCAGTTAAACTGGATTTTGAAGCCATCAATTCAAAAGGGGTTTTGTCCAGTCAACCTTCTTTATCATCAGTCTAATTCTGAACCAACAATGAGTACCACTTCAGGTAAATTGAACCACTTGAGCCTTTCTGATGATAATCCAAACTGTTCCTTCTGTACTGACTAGAGTACAAAGATCATTATCATAAAATCTACAGCCCTGAACTCCTTTCTGATCTAAACCAAGGCAGCTATAACTGCACCAAATTAAATCATTTTTCCTTAGGAGACTTCCATAAAGATGATTACTCCAGTTACCCACAATACTCACGGACTTATCATCCACAATGCAAAACAAGTAAAATGTCACTGATACTTCCATAGCTCACCCTCCTTGTTGGCCTTGATCTACACTCTTTAAATCACAGAAAGAAGACAGTGTAGTGGGGCACAGTAATCCTTACTTCATAGAATTGTATATGAACAATATGAACTCAGCGCAGGGTGGAATACTGTATGCAACTTTTTCATAATTTCATCTAAAAATGGATTAAATGAACAGGCATGTCATCACATGATTCTTTGTGCGGAGGCACTAACAGACAAGAAGATGCCGCTTATTCTTTAGACTCACCTGTAGCGATGTGACACTTGACAGCTTGGGATTTCTTTTCTCTTCCCATCTGGCTTGCTTCCTTTAAGCAAAATTCCAGCACTCCGTGCCTGGTGGCCCCCGCATCAGTAAACATCCTTATGTTGCTCATGTTACATCTTCACTTGACATAACAACAAATGAAAGTGTTCTTCTGTATATCCATTTCTTTTCACATAGCTTTGGCAACCGCCAGCTGGAATAGGAAAAGATGTTCTGATTTCAATAGCTGACAACTGATATGCAGAGAAAGCCAACCAGTGCCAACAGAAAAGGAGCAGGACATTACAGAAAACCTGTATGTTAATACCAGAGTCCAAGGCCAAGCAAACCACTAAATAAGATTCAAATCTTGCCCTTTCCGGCCCCAGCTGTCACCAGGCATTGGACCTAAACAATTGCTAAATTCATGTTTTTCCTCACTGTCTCATAGTCAGTGCTTCTGCACGTGGATAGTGCAGTAGTTGTCAAGCACAGACCACATTGAATGCATTCTAGAAAGAGGAGAAAAAATGGAGAAATGAAAACCAAGTGAAAAGACCTGGATATTCTTCATGGCTTCAGCTGTTCACCTCTTCTCCTATCCCAGAGACGAGGATTATGAAATAAGGAGACAGAGGCATACAAGAGAAATTTTGAGAACTGCTAGTAGAGTATACAGAGGGCATGCAGGATAACATTTTCCTTGTGTAAAGTCATGTCTTGTACTGGAATACTGTTTTTTCCCCGTTTGAATTCATGGCCCCTGCTGCATACATGCGTCTGTCCTTAGAAGGTGCAGGTGATAATGTGTAGGTACACCTACAGACTTGCGGAGTTGGGAGCAAGGGTGTAGGAGTTGTCATGGACAGATCTGATGTGTGAAAAAGTCACGTTTTGATTTGAGTGACATAAAAATCCTCTGTAACTCTGATAAAACGCACAGAGTTTGCTGCTGACCTCACTTATACTAACTTCTGACTTCCTAAAACTTCAGTGTAGCGAATTCCAGGGCAAACTTGTCTACAGAAGAATTTCAGTGTATACAGAAACTTCTTTCCAACACTTCACATGATATTACCAGACATGTGACAAACCCTGGATGGAGCATTTATGACACCTGACATCTAGAGCCTTTCCATGCCTTTTCAATGACAGCTGCTGAGAAGAAATAACATCCTCCAGCTGCACAACTTTATCCTTCCCTCACTTGTGAATTGAGACATTTTGCTTTAAAGTGGCACTCTATACTGTACTCTTAAAACTGCAATTGTCACTTGATGAAAGGAAGCCAAATGCTCCATCAGTGACATCTGACAGCAAATAAAAATCTCCTTCCTAAGGGCATAATGGGCAGGATGCAGCCATATCGTTCTTTCCTCTTATTAAATCACACTATCAGTGGGATTAACTATCAGGCAGTAGACACAAGGGCTCCACGAGAATATACAAAACAGAAGCAGGGTACAAAAGACCAGCGCATGCCCCTCCTCAGAACCAAGCACCATGACATTCCATAAATAAATTAATGTGATTAGTCCTCCAAATCAAGCTTAAGGAAAACAGTCAGCACTAACACAAGGCCAGGTACCCTATCACCTTAAGCCTGGCCTTCACAGTGGGGTGAAGCCACAGGGGAGGAAAGGAACAGCAGTTCCTCACTAACCAGATTCACTTGCAGGCTACATTTTAAAGAACAACAAAAACATATGCACAGTAATTGCCAGATAGTTAAACAGGGATGAAAAGCATGACCAGATGAACAAAAAGTTTGAGCTTGTTCATTCTTTCCTCCCACAGCTGCTGTCTGACCACAATCTCCTTCTCAAGTCTAATTAGCAGGCCAAATTAAGCCCTCATGTTACTCTGTTCAATGGAGTTTGCATGTGGCATACATTTGCACTAATGTGCTATGCTAGAGATTTTCTTAAGTGACTTTCTGTTAGTATGCAGATGTTAAAGAAATCTGATTTCAGAAAGGGCTTGAGTGCCCCTACACTCAGATATTCTCTCTGTATAAGGGCTGAGATGTCAAAGGCAATCCAGAGTGAACCAACTAGTTGCAGCTCTACAGGGGCTGTGGTGCCCATGTAAGACCTACCAGGCACATATACCCTACAGCATCTTCAATGACACGTGTGGTTAGGAACCTTAAAAGTTCCTCATAAGTCAAATCAAGAGGTTTCTGACTCTTATGCATGCTGTATGAAGACACAATGACCCTGAGTTATCACATTTTTTCAGCCTAAAAAACAAAACAACAACAAAAATAGTGCTAACAAAAATCAAATTAAATAATAAGAGCTTTTTGTTACCTTTTAATTTCTCCTTTATTTACACTTATGATGCTATTTTTAAATTATAGATCAATTCCAAAGGATCCCCAGGGGGGCTAACAAAAAGATTCCCTATTGAACACAAACTGCAATACCAAGGTCAGTACTCCTGTCTCCTACCCCATTTGGTCAAAGAGAAGCTGCTTCATTGGGAGAACCTCACTATAAAAACAACCTGCCCCAAGAGACTATCCATGTCCCTGCTACACCCTCCCTGCAGTAAGTCTGACCATATCTCCCCTTCAGCGTAAGCAAGAAAACATGGGAGTCAACAGAATCCCTCTGTTCTTATCTGTCCTCACTGTTGAGGAGTAAGTGGTCATCCCTGCAAAAAGCCCCCATTTCCTTTATTCAGTGATACAGCTTGGGCTGCTAAGACGCAATGTTACCGTTTCTCTCTTGCACAGAAAAGGCCAGATTCTGTGTTGCATGGGATAAGTGATGAGTGGATTTGGGCTTTCCCAGGCAGACATCTAGTGCAGACCTCAGACTAGAAGTGTCTCAGATAAGAAGGACTTACACGCGGGGTGAGGGAGGAGAGGACACACATCACTGCACTATCTCTGACTGCACAGCAAGGCTGGACCTCCCCGATGCTCCAGTCAAAAGCACCATGCAAATTACCTTAACTGACCCCATTTTATTCACAGAGCATTTTATTCTAGAACATACATCCTGTGAATCCCCTTGGCAACGAGCTAACAGCCAGCAAAATATTCTCTGGCAAATGCCCATTAAACTTCACACAACGTTCCTACACCAAAGAGGCTTTATCTCTAGTTTGTAGTCTCATTTTTTTAAGCATCCTGCAGTACCAGATAAGCTTTATAAAAGCTGTTCATTATTTGATGTTTCTTTTGTTCAGAAAAAATGACAACAAATAAATTTGGGGAAAAAATAGGCACCACTTTGATATTTTCAGTGGTGCTATTCAGAAGACAAAGAAAAGATACATTTTTAACATCCTTCCCCAGAATATTAAAGCCCTGGGTTTTGCCAGGGAGATGATTTGGGTATAGAGAGCTTCATTATCAAAGGTCTCAGCAGTTCTTCTTGTCTGTACCCTCCCCAGCAGCACCCAGGATGTCACAATCACTTTCTGGAAAACCAATTTTGATCTTTCACAGAAAGCTATTAAAAGTAACCTAGATCTTACAGATATAACACTGTAACCTAAGAATTTTAGAAAGCTGGTAGCCTTTCTTAATTGTTTAATGAAGGTTTAGCACCGGGTATTAGCTCCTGGGCAGAGCTGTATGTCAAGTATGTCATACGATTTGTTACTGAAGGATGAACATTACTGTCTGTTGTCACATTAGGAGACAGGCTCAACCTGGGCAATACTTTACTAATAGTTTGCAGGGTGGGAGGACTTTGAATTTCAATCATATTAAATGATTCATTTGTGTTTTAATGCGGATCCAGGTTCACTTCACATCCTTGGGCCATTGCAGACATTTTAGCCCCCTGAGTTAATCCTGTGTTCATTCCCCAAAATGAATATTCATACCATTCAAATGCATTTTTTAATTAACTGCACCAGCAGCATTATCATTATTGCACCTGAAAGATCCAAAGCCAGATCAGAGAAATGTTGCCACAATAGAATTCACTAAATTCTGCTCACATTCCCTTCTAAGGCTGATCACCTTTAAAGTAATGAGAATAAACTGTGGGATAATGTAAGACAGATCTAATTAAGATAATGAACTGGAGATTATGAACACTGCTACTCTGTGTCTGAAGAATTTTAATATATTAGTCTAACAGAAGGTTAAGGATTTACAAAAGGAAAGATATAGAAATATACAATGTGTTTTTGTTGGACAAAGCTTGAGATTCAGCACCTAAAATGGATAAATGAAAGAAGGATAGAAGGAAATAAAGGTGCATATTTCAGGAAACACATATCATAATTTATTTTAATTAATTTACTTAACACTTGCATAGAACACAGGATGAGAGAATTCTCCCTACAAAGTGTGGAATAAAAAGAAAGCGGGCAGGGAAACATTATGACAAGCTGAGAGGCACTTATAAGGCTATACTGTGGAGTTTTATCCTAGCTTCCATCTGATATGGCTATTATGGCCTTGGATGAATTTTTCTTGTGGGAGCAGCCTAATTAGCTTGCCAGCAGCAGCAAGGAAGGGAAAGGGAGGGAGGCAGACAGAGGAAGGGGGTAAATGAGCTGTTAGGTAAAATAGAGTTGATATCAATAAGACCCACTGTTCCTGTGAAGCTTCATCTTCCAAAACAAGGCAGCAGAGAGACAAATGTTTGAGGTTGAAACTAGAACTCAACAATTTTCTGCAATCAATAGCAGATTGTCAGAAATCGTCCTTCTCACATTTGCAGAGGTACATTCTTCAAAGCCAGTGCCTGGGAACTACTGCCTTGGAAAGGTACCCCCAGGTATTTCACTGTAATTATTCTGCCACAGATAAAATTTCACTCCAGAAAGCATCACTATTATTTTCTAGAATAGAAACGTCAGTTTACAAGCATATTCATTACAGAATGAATGAATGAAGAAAAAAAAAAATAGGCCAGGCTGTGCCAATCCAAAGCTGCATACCAAGTGGAAACCCATGTCCTCTGTTGAGATGGGAACATTGGGAAAACTGAATTCTTGAGGGGTACGTCAACAGAGAGGCATGACTGCAGCACATGCAGGCATAAGCAACCCATCACTGACAGTGAGAGCAGCATCCCTGCAGCTGCACAGCTTCGCTCAGACTGTACCGCCTTGCCCACAGCTGTAGGTAGGTGCTGGGCTGTGAAGCCTCAGCTGCAGCCGAGGGTCTGCTCCTTACACCCAACACAGGTAGTGCAAAGCCCAGGCCCCCATGTCCCGGGAGTCCTGGTGGTAGAAAGAGGGACACAGCTCCCAGAGATCATTTTATCCGTGTTGCATGATGTCACCGTAGACTAGGAGATCCTTTGGTGTGCTCCACTACCTGTGCAGGTATAAACAAGTGAAAATGTCCATGGTGTTATTCTGATTCATCACAGGCCCCTTCACAGAGCTCAACTAGCATTGCTAGAGGCAACAGCAGGCACCGGACCCTGCACTCAGGGGGACGCAGGGTCTGTAGCACAGACTGACCACCTGGGTGTAGGTGGAAGTAGTTGGGGACAGCCAGCCCAAAATGCCATTTCATGTTGTGTTGCTATAGCAATATGATATAAGGACAATGGAATCAAATTTTGCCTGATTAAAAGACCACAAGGTTTAGTTTAGAAAAATATCATTTGATGGAGAGAAGTATCTGAGAATAAAATGACAGTAATCTCATTCTGGTCCATTTCTACTGCTCCAAACAGGATGCCATGGACAATATGTAACGGCTCCAAAGTTCATTTCCAAAAGTACAATTCTCACTGCTGCTTCCTGTCCAATTTTCATCTTGTTCCAGAAGCAAAGATTGTACTATAGATAAGCATAATTGTCATTGGCTTCACTGAAATAGCAATGTTATTTCTCTGTACTTAGGAACATACCCTTTCCTTGGAAAAATAGCCATCTATGGATCTGGAGACAGAGAAAATCAATTTGTTGGAGCTTTCCTTCAGATTGCTCTACTAAACAAATAAATAAATAAGTGATCAGCCTTTTCTCCCTACAGCACCAAGAGACAATACCCATAACATATTCTCTACAAAGAGGAAAGCCTGTCTGTGAAGCAGACAGATATTTCCTGGAGGTTTATTCAATGCTTGAGGTAACCAAGAAAATAAGGGCATAACCAGCCTCATTGCTCACACTCTGAACACCAAGCACATTGCTTTTACCCTCACTTCTCTCTTATTAGCACAGTATTAAAAATAATTCCAAAGGAAAACATTCTGCTGTGCACACTCGTCCCCCTGAGGAGAGGATGAGAGAACAAACACACACCAGCTGTTCGTTGTGCTGCTCTGTGCTCTACTGCGTGTCACAATGTTTTTTTGGTCATGAGCTCAATATAAAACCCCAAAAGAATAAACTGGAAATCAAGACTGTCCTAATATCACTGAGCAGAGCCTGAAAAAAATCATAGCGAGAACACTGAAGCAATTGCTCAGAGGTCTGTCAGCTGTGTACTACACATCAGCTCACCAGGAGAGGACAAATTAAATGAGAAGGAGTCATCTTTACTCCTCAAATTTTAAAATAGACTCTTAGGAAATGTCTTGTAAAAAATCAGTAGACTTCAAGGATGGATAAGCCGGATCTTTCAGAAAAATCTGGTTTACCCAAATGACTTGTATTGACCAAGGCACTGCAATAAATTGTTAATAGTGACCCAATACATGCACATTTAATACAGGCATTAAATGTTATATACCTCCCTCATAATTTTTGTTAGACAGTATGGTGGAGAATCAATAAGAATTTAAGACACTGCTTGGAAAACACTTGGGTGATGTGAGGTTCCTTAACCTCAGGACAGTCTCAGCCTGCCAGTGATCACACAAATTGTCCTCCCTGTACTGAGAAGATAAAGCAATTCTGAATGCACAAAAAGTTACTATCTCTATACCAGGAAAAGGCACGTAGGAATACAGGGGCATGTTTAAGCAGACATTGTCTGGAGGGGTGTTGAAGGCGGCAGGTCAGTCTGCCTTTCAGAAAAGGAAACAGAAATTCATGGGGACAAAGAGATTTGTTTTAAAACCTTTTTCTCTAACTGCTGTATTATTACTGCTACCTTGGAAAAGAATCAATCTAGTCACTAAATTCAGTCTAGCCACTGTTCACAGGAGATGAGGACTTGGTCAAAGTGAGGGAAAATCGCTTGATTTTATCCCAAGAAAAGTTAAAGATGCAAAAGCTAAAATATGAAATCTGAGAAAAGAGAAAAAAAAACACAATTTGGCCTTCCAAATTGTTACAGATTAGTGAAGGAAGCAAGGAAAGATGTAAGAGAATCTTGTTTTCCTGCTTACTAATTCTGACAATTTTTCAGACAGGTAATGTAATTATAGCTTGACCATTTTTGATGTAGCTCATAATCATCATGGAAAGATGAGATAGCACTTGTCATCTCTGATTTGCAGAGCTAAAGTATTTTTACCAGTATTTAAAAGATTTGTTCATTCTGTCCAGGATTTGTTAGCTTTAAAATAAATAAATAAATAAAAATTCAAAGTGATCTTAGCTCACACAGATACTAACTTACCTCTTGAATTCTGCCTCCATCTTCAGGGAAGAGAGAGAATTCCTTCACAAATGGAGAACAAAGACCTAGTTGGAGTGTCACTTGAAGAAGTGATTTCTTCTGATTAAACTGGAAATAAAATAAATTATTTGTTTTAAGAACACACTCTTGACTCCAAAATTGTTGTATTACCTATTATTTCTCTTTTGCTGTCAGTACTTATGGTCTTTTCAATATCACTGGATTTCAAGGATATCATCATTTATAGATATTTTCTTTCCCCAATATTTAAATCAATAGTTTCAAATACTCTTTTACTCTCCATTATCCTTCCAACTTTTGTTGCCCTCAAGACCATATTTCTATCCCATGCATATGCATGGAGATGAAAAGATCAAGAGATATGAGCTCATTCAAATCTCATCATCTGTCTTATATCCAATGTACCGTACATTAATGGAGCATTAAAGTTTTTGAGTTAAATCAAGGTAAAAAAATCAGTTATGATGATAAAGACTGCTATAATCTAGCAATCACAATTTTAACTACTGCATGAATACAAGAGTAGGACATACGATTTGAATAACAATGGAAATATTGACAAATATTGAATAAGTGTGAAAGTATAACATTTAATATGGCAGCTGTATTATTCTTTAAAAGTGTAGGAAAACAGATACATCACATGACCAAGAACAAGTCCTGATTTTCTCACTACTTCTATACTGATCTTTAGTTGGTTCTCACACAACCAGACTCCAGGTGCTGAAGTATACTACCTTAACAATGTTTTGAAGGCCTTTGTTATTGTGTTGTTCTTTTTAAAGTAAAACAACTTAAGGAATACTCATTTAGCAAAAAGACCAAAAAGTATTCCAACCAAAAAATCTCGAAGACTATGTCACTCTCTTAACATGGCTTTAACTTAGCAGCTGCCAAGACAATCTGCATCAAAATCACCAGGACAGTGAGATGCAATTCCAACCTGGCATGACAAGTGTGGGGAGGAAAGCACTGTCACTCTGACACAGCAGCCTCTGAGCAGACAGCTCTGAAGAGAAAGTTCCCGGAAGTCTGGACTTACATTGCCATTGTAGTGATGTTTCTGGATGATGTACAGAAGACACTGTAGTTAAAATGAGTCATTTTCTGCACATGCACACACACACTCACACACACACACACACCATTCTCACTCCTAAAAACTAAAATGACCTAATAAAAAGTCAGGTATTCTGGTTTTGAATTCTTTCTCCTAATTATTTACTTTCCGGCATGGTTAGACATCCCCAGAGACCTCTAGACTCATCTCCGCTAGGGCCAACACATGGAATAAAATCCAAACACAACCTGAAAAGCTTACAATTTAGGGACACATAAAAAGAAAAGCATCTTATACCTGAGACTTAGAGAGATTAAACAGAAAAGCCTCTTCTTTACTCTTATCCATCCTAAAGGGGCCCTAAAAATCCCTTACAACAAGTCAGTTTTCCTCAGCAGAAGCACTCAAAAAAAGCAATAAGCCTTGTTCCTAACATCCTTTCTCAAGGTCTAGCGTAAGAAGCATGCTACATTTTGGACTGAGGACAAGAGGAACAGCATTATGGCTATTTCAGACATGACATTTCTATTTCATGCAATCCTATTTCACGTCCCCTTAGGACACTGCAGAGGAACCACAATTTGAGCTGAATAGATTACACTAGAGCTCTCACCAGACCCCAGGGCAATCCAAGGTGAAAGGAGCACAAAAGTATCTTGAAGTTACTTTGGTCTATCTTCCTACTGGGTCATGACTTCTGCGCTCCTACTCTAGAGACACAGCACAGAATTTCACTCTGATTTGCTCAAAGGTTTCAGTTCCAGAACTGAATTCAGGTGTCCTGAGTTCCCACTCCGCCTGCTTTACTCTGCAAGAGCTGGGGCTGCTCAGACCAGAGAAGAGAAGTCTCAGGGGCGTCTTATCAGTGTGTATAAAGGCCTTGATGAGTGTGAGTAAAGAATTCAGAGCCAGAATCTTCTCAGTGATCCCAGTGACAGGACAAGAGGCGATTGGGACAAACTGAAATACAAGAAATTCCATCTAAATGCAAGGAAAACCTCCTTTATGGTGAGAGTCATCAAACACTGGAACACGTTTCCCAGAGATGTCATGGAGCCTCCATTCTGGGAGATACTCAACACCCAGCTGGCTATGACCTGAGCAACCTGCTCTAGCTGACCCTGCTTTGAGGAAGGGCTTGAACAAGACAGTTTCCAGAAATTCCAACTTCAGCCACTCTGTCCAGGCAATAACTTTACGGTGACTTTATCGTCAGGAACTGAAAGGTATGAGCATCCGCAATGTTTGCTTCAAAATATATGCTTCTCTAAGGGAACACAAGATGTGCTGACATTGAGATGCAAGCTGAAAAATGCAACTAGGAGCTGCTCTGGGATACCAAAGTGATTCAAAACTGTTAATTAAGAACTGCTAATGAAGAACACAGTGCTGGATCAATTTCTTCAAGGTTTTATTTCTAACTGCTCTAGCCCGATTCCCAAGGGTCTCTGAATGAAAAATGAGCAGCAGAAACTTGGAACTAGAGGACTCCCATACGCTTCTGTGTGTCTTTAGCAATTCTCCAGCTTTAATGCTTAGTTATACACAGGCTTTCTTAGGACTAATTTCCACTATAAATTAATGGCAATTTGGACATCCTTTTCTTTGGCTGGTGAGGAAAATGCAGCCCGCTATATTTTTCCCTTCCTGTATGGCTCCTTGCAATGTGAACTACAATTTCAGTGGTGCCAGGCCATGAAAGGCTCACACCCCTGTAACAATAATAATTCACTGTGGGCCACTTCATCCCACATGTTTCTGTCCAGTAGCTCACGACTTTGGGAGCCAAAACCCCCAAGTTAGCAGAATGCATCAGGTAAAGAACAGAAATTCTTTCCCAGAAAAAAAAAATAACCAACATGGAGATGTTGTTGGCTGTCCTAAAATGGCACAGGTCTGCAGTGGCAGATGATGAACTTATCAGGATTTTTTGCACAGCACCAGGAGCATCAGCTTCCTTCTTACCTTTTTTTTTTTTTTTTCCACAGATTCTGTGGCATCAGCTTGTACCACTACTGTTCCCTCACCTTGGCAAGCTGTCACAGAAAAAAAATATATATAATAAATATATATATATATATATATAGGAACTATATACAGGCCACTATATGTATTTTACATGTAGGAAAAGGTTCAAAGGTTCAAATCTTCACTATAGCTTGCCTCCATCCTAACAAAGAATTCCTGCCTTTCACTTTCATCTCAAACCGGTTATTTCATGCTAGCAAAATTTGAATTACATCTAGTACTCACATCTTGGATCTCCATGTCCTAGAAAAGCAGGACCCATAAGAACACTTACGTAGCCTTACTTTTGCCTGACACTGGGATCTGTGAACCCCATATTAAATAAAAACTGAACAAACAACGCAGTCTGTCAGGTCTGCCTGCCACAGATAGGAGCTTCTTTGACACTGCTGCAGAGCTAACAAACAGAAGGGACATTCATGGCTTGCGTGCACTTCTCAGGGGCCCCCGACTCTCGTTTCTTTGAAAAACCCAAAGCTCTTTGGATCTCTACTGCACACATAGCCTCAGTGATGCTCAGTTTCTTTGCTTCCACACTGATATTTTGCAGATTTTTAATAACCCCTTAGTAAACAAAGGAGTGCCGTTTCATACATGTTAATAAGAACATAATGTTAGTTCAGAGAGCAGGAGGCACGCTCCTGCAACGAAGCCAAAACTTTGCCAAAATACCTCGGTATTCCCACGGGCAGGTGAAATACTTGAGAACAGAGTAATAACACAGCCATATTCACATGTGAGGACATCTGAGCATACATGGCATATAATGAATATGTGTTTAAGCATCTGAACAGAGTGCCTCTGCATAAAATGCTATGAAGGGATTAAGCCAAGAGAGTCATGTGGCCGTGACTCAATAAGAAAGATAAAGTGCAATCATTTAGACCCCAGCTCCCCAAAACCTTAGCTTCAGCTGCTCAGGCTTCATTTACATTACCACATCTTGCGCTTCAGCTATTAACAGCATACTACATTGTGAGCGGGCTTTTGTGGGGGCACAAAAAGAACGAGTGGTCACAAGGAAACCTTTGTGCCTCTTCCACGGTTGCATAGGAGCTCCAGTCCTCGCAGTCCACAGCTGTATGGGGAGGTTCAGAGTTGTTAATGCCAGCAGCAGAGCACTTTTCAAAGGAAAGTGGAGCAGAAGGGAGGGCAGCTAAAGATCTGCTCTCTTTCTCTCACATCGGCTACCAAACTAAACAGAGGGAGTTTATGCTGTGTCCCCACAAAGGAGACGTACAAACTACTTGTCATTGGAGAAAGCCTTTCCACAGCACCGAGGCTTTCCGTCTGCCCTTGAGAGCTGACAGGCACAATGCTTTCAGGCATTACCCGTGCTGCAGTGCACCTGCAGCTCGCCCATGCTTTTGCTGTGCCCTTGCTAGTGCCTGGAGAAAAGGTATCATACAGGATTTACGCATGTTCTGTTGCTGGATTTATTTATGGTGTTTTTAAGCACCGGGCATATGCATGACGCTTAATAAGACATAAGCTTCAGACAGCCTCTGCCTGGAGGAGATTATTTGTTACATATTCATTCTCTGACTCAAAAAGATTGCAAAGTGTATTTTTAAAGGAATGCAAGAAGCCTTATTCAACCTTAAATCAGACTGTCCATCAGCACGCCTAACGAGCCAGATTTTCACCACTGAATTTTTCCTAAATATCAAACTTTATGAATGAGCAATCTGGGAAGTTAGAACTGAAAGCCCAAATTCTGAGCATGTCTTCTTTTTCCTTTTTCTTTTTCTTTTCTCTTGTTTCTTTTTTCTTTTTTTTCTTTTTTCTTTTTTTCTTTTTTTCTTTTTTCTTTTGTTTTCTTTTTCCTTTTTTCTTTTTTCTTTTTTTCTTTCCTTTTTTTTTTTTTTCTCTTTTTTTTTCCGTAGGGGTGTGCTTATATTACGCAGTATCATCTATAAGCCCTACAGAATAATTGCTCACAGCCTACAGAAAACCAAAAAGGATAAATCGAGAAAGGGGACGATGCTGGAACACCAGAGGTCCCCTGATGCAGGTAGAATGCCGAGGGCTGGCTGAAATGGAGGAGGACGTGCCCTGCCTGCAGAAGCTGGGCGGCGGGCAGCACGGCCGGCAGGTGTCAGCCTTGCTTTGCACAACCCGCGCATCCCTGGCTCGCAAGCCAACGCTGGCAGATTGGTTTGATCTGATTATTAATATTGACAGTAATTTTCTCGTGAGGAGCAGCAGTCGCACAAGCTAACCGTGTTATCGCAGAAGCCTATAGGCAGCGATATTTATATAGGGTCCAGTGTTGAACGAGCTGTTACCGTAGCAACTGCTCCATCGGCTGGATTATAACTGGGCGAAGGAGGGGACGGGAACAGCGTCCTGATGAGAAATTCAATTAATGTGCCGCTGTTCGCAGGCAGAAGCTAAACAGCAATTCCTCTGAGTGGGCAGTCACGTCTTACATGCGATGTTTTTCCCCAAAGGGGAAACGCTGTCCACTTTATGCCTTCTTCATGCTTACCCCGATGCACATTCTCAAGGCATTCACTTGCGAATGACATTTATTTTCCTCCTACCAAATTCTGTGCAGGTTTCCATTCAGCATATCCACACCACGCAGACAGCATTTTGTAATGCCAGGTGTCCTTCTGCCATGTCGCAACATGCAAACAAAATATTTTTATGACAGTGTTTCCTTTATTAAAAATGCATTGAATATATCTTTTAAGACACAGCTTCACAATCAATCAATCAATAAATAAATAAAAATGCTGTTACGCACTCAGTATGCTAAGGGGGGAGCGGGGGCGGGGGGGGAAGAGCCCAGTCCTTGTGCAATTTAGTTTCTGAAAGGCTCCTTATCTCCTGCTGTGCTGTAATTTTCACAGCACTCTGAATTCACAGGGATGCTGTCAGTCACTCTGATGGGTGCAGCACCCAACCCTGTTCATTTCTAATCTTATTTCTTCCCTCATGATCTTTTAAACGCCACCTGTACAGTCCCACCCACAGGAAGCACCTTTGGGGAACAGTCCAGAGAAGCAAAAATTGTGTCTGTGGAATACTCCTAACTCATCATTTTCTTATCTGCATTAAATCACGCCATAATTTGATGTAGGGATTTGTAGTCATTTCTTTTGGGATCCTCAAATCATTTTTGGCCTACGCTCATATGAAAATGTCCTTTTGGTCCTGTACTTTAAAATCCTTTGATCTACTTCAACCACAGAAACCTTCAAATGCTAGCTAACATCCAAGCTATCTTGTTCCCATTTGAAAAAGAAATGCAGTACCTGACTCATCCCTTTCATAACAAATGAATACAAAGAACATCAGTAGGAAAATATATTGGAAAGGTTTCCCACTTACATATTTACCAATCTGTCATTCCAGCTAATCGTCTGCTTAAAATAAGCTTTCCCCTCTCTCATAGTACTTCCACCCAGCACTACATTCACAGATTCCCTAGGTCTCTGCTATTTATCTTCAGGCAGACATCTGCACCAAACTGATGCATCAGTCCCTGAAGTTGTGGTCAGTTTTGAGGCAAATCCCTTTGGCTGCCCTTCTTATTCTACTTGGGCCTCGTCCAGTCTAACTCCAGTTTCTACTGCTTAATCTGCTATTAAAGAGAGTGAAAATCGGGGACTTCCTCACTTAGAATAAGGCAGAAATAACTGTAGTAATGCACACCCAAAAGCATCTTTGAGGTCAGCCAACAAGCACCACAACAAAGAGCAATACCCTTTCACACAGGATATGGTCAAACTTGTTCATAGTAAGCACACACCTAACATGAAGCTTGCTACTGTCACGAGTAAATCAGTGTCAGCAGATACCTACGCAACCTCTGAAAATATTTGTTTTTCCTTTCAGATTGTGTTAGTGTTTCCTTATCAGTGCAACTCTGTGAATTTGGAAGGTTTTCCGTGCAATCAGAAGGAGTAAAAATAGCCTTTAAGATTATCTGTTAAATTGTGGTTGGTGCAGATTGCAGTTAGGTGGGCTCAAGGAGCATGTGAGTGGCAGATTATACTAACAAATAAGCCACTGGACTGAGACTCAGATGGATGAGACTCGGGAGACTTGTCTCCTATTTTCAGCTTTCTCACATATCTGATGGGACCACAGAAAAATCACTTCCTTTCCCTATAATTGTTTATATTCTGCTATCCTTTTTCTGTCTTGCCTGCTAAGATTATGTAGAGACAGAGACTGTCTTTCATTTTATTTATATCATGTTTATACAGAAGGGAGTGTATATTGTCTGGATGTCTGAGTACTCAAGCACTACAGTTGTGCTGCTAACAATTACAACAACATTATTAATAAATCATAGATACCATGGCAAATGTCAACTCACTGAAAATAGCTTTGCAATATTTGTCATATAAGCAAGGCCATCCATCTCAGGTTTTATTGATTTTTTTTTTTATATATATAATATTGCATTAAACATTTCCTGAAATCAGAAAATTTTTGGCCAAGTTCCTTTATCTGTTCCATTTACCTAATGAAAGAACCAGGCAGAAATATCTTTTATTATTAAAGAAATCATTTCAAAATATAGTCATACTGAGATTCCATACAGGGAATTGCTGTTACTATGTTAAAATGCAATAAACAAGCTAATTGTCATATTTTAATGTCAATGCAGTTTCACTATATCTAAATTTATGGACCTTAGAAGTGAAAGAAGTTGATTTCAATGACACTAAAATATACATGGGTTTCTTATTAGTCAGGTTATTATGAACGTATGTAATTTGATATGGAATTGTACACGACGTAAGTCCAGAACCAAAGATGAATCAAATCAAATAGGCGATTCTGGCGAAGATAAAATATTTTTTCTGCCATGTTGGCAATCATGCTATTGAATTATAGGATAAATGTATAAATCCTAACTACTCCTTGTACATATTTACACCACGCAGCTGAGAGGCTGAGAACATGGAGGCAACATGGCTAAGTAACAGAGGAACCAGAACAGTATCAGGATGCTATCAGGACATTGCCTCTGCTTTAACTGGTCTTCTTTTACGAACTTGGAAGCAAGGCCATGCCTACAGGATTACAGCACAGTCAGACATCAACAAATATCCCTCACTGTGGTGCACTACAGAGTTTGCATAAGTGCAGGCCAGCACAAGACTGAGCATTTCTAGTAAGATCCACTGTGCTTTCTAGACATAGCCAAAGAAATGGTTTTACTGAGCTGTTGCTATGGAGTACTGGCTTAATAACACAGACTGACATTTACTAACGCTGCCCAATATTTATCAAAAGAAAAATCAAAACTATTGTCTTGTTCTTGTCTGCTGAGAATGCTCCACAGAAGATAACACAAAGTGTCTGTAGAAATTTGGGCACTGGTTAATAGGTCCCGTTAACCAGCTGCTTGGAGATTTTTGCTACATCATTTCAGGCCAAAGATCTTTCATAATCCACTGCCATTTCCTGTGCTGCAATTATGAATCTTACATCTTAACACAACCTACTAAACACAACCTACTGCTCCAGCTCGCTCGCTCTCTTTTTTTTTTTACTAGATGTTTTACAGAATTTAGTTTTCAGGAATATGTCAGTATCTGTGAACCAGATTCTTCACCTTGCGTAAAGTTATGTAGGTACGGGATGTTTTCTGTGGCACAAATTGCAGGGAGCCTTAGATTTGTCCTGGGAGTTGATTACCTAACTGTCCTTTGTGCCTTAGAAAATATCCCGTGGGGCCCCATATTTATTTTTCTAATTATTTAGAACACTTTGGACCTGAGCCAGCAAGGTTCTTTAAGAGGCACTCAACCACTTTCTTCATGTAAATTGCAAACGTCTTTACATACACAAAGATAGTGAAAGTAAAGAAAATGGTTTCCTCTGGACCAGCCACAATCCCCTCTGAATTAAAAAAAAAAAAAAAAATCCAACCAGAAATAGAAGACAGGTAATTATTTTTATAAAGCTATAATTTTCAATTTTCTCTGTGCAGTACCTTGCATGTGAAAACCCAAAGCACTGTACTGAACTCGTGATTCCTCCATGACTCTGTGATCAATAAAAATTATATGGGTTTTATATTTTGGAAACACAGTTACAATTAATGAAGACCAGAGAAGGGGAAGGGGAAGCGTACAGAATACTGACCAAAGTGGATGAATGGGTGCTCTCACAGTACAATATTAATAAAGTCAGTAAGAGCAAAAGCAAGTTTCATGGTAAGGTGGAAAAAAGTTTAATTTCTGTTTAATGTACATCTCTTCTCACAAAACCAGACAAACTGGCAAGTGGCATGAGGAAAGGGCTAGACAAAATCACCAGACAAATTAGAAGACTGATGGATAAGCCAAAGAAATGGCCCTCTCCCTGCACTAGATGTGTGACCAATCACCCACACTATCTCAAGAAGACTGCTGCAGATTTACAGGGGGATTGGGGGAGAGCAAAAGGAAAAAAAAAAATGGAGAGAGAAAAGTAGTTTTACAGAGAGAGACTGAAAATATTAATATTGGTTTTCTTCAAAAGGAAACAAGCAGAAGAGTGACAATAAAAGGAGCATCCATTCTACCTCCTTGTAATCTTACCCATGTCTACACACTAGTGGCATCAGGGTTATAATGGTCAATGGGAATAACAGATAAGTAGAGAGAAGAAAACTTCATGGTTATGGTCTTAAACTGAGGGATCAGGGATTATGTAGAGGTCTACACGTGACCTCCAACTAGCTCCCATATATTGTTTTGCGCCTTCCCCTAGTGCTGGCCACGGTTAGATAGAGAACAGCATACAAGCCTGGTCTAGTAGGGCAGTTTCTCTGTTCCTTTAGCCAATGGACAATGGACACATTCTATGCAAATGTGAAAATGGTCAGGATTCCCAAACCTATTAACTAGAGTCCTTAAAAGGAGGAAATTGCAATTACAACACTACTCAAGTCTGACTTTCATTCCCGAAAACCGGAACGTGAAAGTCATTCATAATGCATTCTGCTTCCATGTTCAGCACAGTCATTCCTTCTAGCTCTTTATCTCCAAGTTGCCTTGGATAAAACCTGCAGGAACTAAAAATAACAGCATTAGCTCATCACCACATTCTGGTCAATGAGTTGAGTAATGCGGACCTTATGAAACTGTACATTTAGAGCTCTTTCAGATGAGCTGCATAACACAAGCCATTAAACATAACTCTATTGATCTAATTTCATTATTTTCAGCAGACTGGAGTTTAGAAATTATGAGCTCCCCTAATGAATACCAACCATGGGAAAAAAAAGGCTTTAATTTATTATAACTTGAAAATGCCTAAAATGAGATGTTTGTCATTATGGATAAGGGTTTACTGTAATGTAAGTCTATGTTACTGCAAAATACTCATAGCCTATATTTTTTTCAAAGAGCCATTATGAAGAAAATTGATTAATTACTTCATGCTAATACCCTATTGCTTTCTAGTGATAGGGTTAGAAAATTTTATCTTCCTGGAAACATATAAAGGACGATAAGTTTAACAGAATAGTATGTCTGCATTTGTTTGTTGAAATAGAAAAGAGGACTTTTTAATGTTGTCATTAACTAAGCCATTTCTTCAGAACAGGTGGAGAGAACTAGCCATACAAAGCAAAGATTTCCTTGCCACACAACAGCGGTATTTCTTCTTGGCAACAAGGGCCTCATGGACTCTTCTTCCTTAGCCACAGATGTTGGCTGCAATGCACCTAATCTGCCTCTTATCCATGCCAAATATAAGGACTCTCATTGAATTGTCACTGAAAATTAGTATAAATTTTACAAAAGCAAGACCTACCAATCTCTTTGGGATTCACCATGGCAGACAGATTTGCTTGACACATTAAGGACTTGTTGACTGTTCTGTCACTTGATTACTGTAGCTTCATGGGTGATATTCCAGCTTCAGTTAGAGGCATACCCAAAACTCTAAATTCCATTCATTTCACATTGACAGCAACGTAACGGAATTTGGCTTTGATATGATGAAAGAGGAGCAAGTAGCAGTGCTTACATGTATCTGCAACACTGAAATATATGTATTTTTATGACAAAGCTTGTTTTTATTCTGTGCTTTAGAGCAACATATAAAGTTAATTTGTGCTATTTTCTCCAAAGGCTGTGCCCAGCTGACATGATGTACCATTAGAAGTAAGATCCTGGCATGACTGAAGTTGGCACAAAGATATTTGCATTACTGCTCTTTGGAAGCCTGTCCATCAAATTTGACTTATACCTGGGTGCAGTACACCCATTTGAGGATGCAATATGTGGTAGGTGTTCTGCTCCATATCTTGAGTGCCAGGCAGGGCATAGCATTGTTCAGATTTGAACCATGTCACTGATTAATAGTTCTACTAAACACAAGTAATGTCCCTACACTTAAAGCAATTTATCATAATTAAATCATATTGCAGAATAGATAATAGACATTATATCTGCCCTGAGCTGTCTATGTATATGCATCTACTCGTTAAGACACATGCATGTTAAGCAGCAAATCGGCCCTAAATTCCATGGCCAGGTTTCACAGTGAGTGCAAGAGATTTATTTCAATTTATTTTCTTACTGAGGGAAGAAAATTTGCCATTTCCCATCTCCTTAAAAGAATAGAAGAAAAAAAAAAAAAATATATATATATATATATTCGATTTTGTTAGAATCATTTCAAAAGTGCTTCAGAGTGTGAAAATACAACTGGCTGTCTTGCTCGTGTAGACTGAAGTCTTGGAGCGATTCTATTGAGACTAAGCGAATGTGCCCTCTGACATTTACACAATATTGTCAGAATTTATAGTTAAGTGGGTTACTGCCCCTAACCAAACTATCTTTGATTGCTGGCAGTAAGTATTTTTGGAAAATGACCTTCACGAAATCACAGAAAAATATAGGTTGAAAGGCATCCAGGGAGGCCTTCTAGCCCAACCCACCAGCACAAAGTATGGCCTAATTCAAAGTCAGAAACAATTTTAAACTCAAATAATAAATTATATGTTTTATTATATGTTTATATATTTTGTCCAGCCAAGTCCTGAGTATCTCCAGGGATGGAGATTTCAGAGTTTCTCCAGGGACCTGTTCCAGTGCAATGAACTTGTGTATGTTCAGCGTGCATTTCTCTAAGGATGTTCACTCAGCCTTTCTCTATCATGGGTCATACTTCCCTCCCTGCATTTTTGCTACAAGACTCAGGACATTGGGAGACCTGCAAGCAGATCTTGCCAACAAAGACCAATAAAGATATTCATGATCGTACACATTCTTCTGTAGCTCTCAGAATGGCTTCATAAAGGGCAATATAAAAACAATAGGAAGGGAGGAGGCTTTAATTGCTTTTTTTAATGTTATTGTTCATAATTCATAGTTCATGTTTGGCATGGCTAAATAGCTCAATGTCTTCAACATTACTTAGCGTAAACACTTAGCACTGCATTGTTGTTCCTGGTTCAAAAGAGAATTGTTAACATGAGAGATGAAGTTATAGGCATGATAAATGTATCTTGGTTTAGTCTGGGTTAAAGTACTAATGTTTATTTTAGACCATTTAGATTCATTCATTTTGGTTTTAAGGAGCTCTTGGGGAAAAAAAAAAAAAAAAAAGAAAAAGAAAAAGGCACATTACTAAGGGACTGAACCAGGCTCACTGGGACTGAGATTCTAACTTTACATAAACACAGGGCTTACATGAACTTTTACCAGCAGCCACTGAAGTCACAGAGACTTTGAATTAGACCTGTAGTTCCTGAAAGCAATGTTTAAGTGGCTCAAACTCTCATTTTTTACTTAGTCACAGGGAATCCATTCAGTAAAATGTTGCACTGTAAAGAACACCACTTGCACATCCTTACTATAAATACTGTCAAATAAAATAAAAAAATAAATAAAAACTAAACAAACAACATATTTCTAGCTGAAAAACTGTCAACTGCATTTTCAAGAAGGAAAGGTGACACTGGGGTTGTGTTGCTCTATCAGAACACCTGGGTGTGTAAATGATTTGCCTTTGTACCAATGAGCAAGCTACTTAGATCTGGTACCCTACTACGCAGAAATATTAAATCCCAGTTATATTTTTCGCTGCTTAGATTCATTAGGATGGAGGATAGAGCTCTCTTTTCTTGACACAATTGTGAAGGAACCACCTCTAGAGGACAAACTAAAACGAGCTGTTGGTGTAAGCCAGTGGGAAACAAAAACGTAATATACCAGAGAAGAGTGTCTCAAGTCTTTGACCTAATTTTGAGCTGAGCAGATTACACACCATTCACGGATCAGGGCTGTGCTGAAACAAACAGTCTAGCCCTGAATATTTCATTTTTCAGAATTCAGTCTAATGAATTCTTTCACTATAGGGGCAACCGATCAATAATATACATGTGAGAATAAATGTTCTGCATTTTCACATGCAAAGGAATTTTAAACTACCAAAAATATATATTGCAAGCCAAATTTTATCCTGATGGGAATTGAAAGGAATGACTGAGGATCCTCTCCAAAAGGGATGTGATAATGCAAAAGGTGACATTTTTCACTGCAGCAGCTCAGCACAGTAAACTATTGTGGTACATACCACTGAGCTGAGAAAACGGCAAATTTTAGCAGGCTTTATCTCTAAAGCATAAGATGATCCACATGATTGGTAACTCAAAATGACAAATAATCAATCTAGTGTGCTTTCACAATAAACTCGATAATGCGATTTCTCTAAAATTACACGGACATTTTAAATCTTCTTACTAACAACATCTGTGAAGTTTAAGAACCTTTTACAGGCCCTTCACTGAGATAAAAGCTGAATCTCAAAAAAATTTTTAATGTATGTTCCAAATTAATGTTGATTTTTCTTCTGCAGTAATGAGCGAATCTACAATACATCAACCTAGTGAGCAAAATGGTTTAATTGCCTATGACATTTTCAGCTTTGTTAAATGTTCTGAAGGTGCTGAAACACTTCTCACAGAATCAAACTGAAGATAATGTCATGAACAACATGCAAGAAATCTACTCAGGTTTAGTTATGGGGAATATACATGTATGCAATAGAAAAAAAGGAACAGCACAAACAGCAAATATTGAATCTCTGTGAGAGTACAGTTTGTCTCCTGGGACAAATGATCCATGTTGTTCCCAAAAGAGGAGGAAAAAAGAAATAAAAATCATTTCATTGCTGAATAAGAGAGGCTGCAGTATTCTGAAGAACACTTTCTCTATTTAAAAGCACAGTTCAACCTTTTTTTCTTGGTCCAACTCAATAATACTCCTATGGTGAGCTGAAGTGCTTTTCAAAAGCATAGTATGAAAAGGGTTGGAAAATAGAATTTTCAATAATAATTGATATTTCTCATCACTTTACAAAAAAAAAAATCTGCCTCACACTGTAGAAAATTAAGAGGTTTGTTTTTCAAATGCAAAGATGTACTGGAGTTGCACTAAGCAGTATTTTCAGAATAGCAGCCTCCAGGGCTCTTGTTCAGGTAAGGAAATAAAATTAAAAAAGAAATAGATTGGTAAAGATATTTCCAGAGATAGGAAATCTCGGGATAATAGGACATGAAACTTCACCAATGTTCTGTTCCTCAATTTCGAGCAGTGACAGATTTTCTTTTTCTATTAGAGTGTAAAAATAACATAAATTTCTTATGTTATCTATCCTTAAGGAACTGAAAAATAACTTCTATCTCTATGTGGTTATCTTTGGACAGCCAGATCAGATTGCCTGGGAGGCCAAAGGGATTATACAGCACGGGAAAATCTCACTCAACTTGTTGAAATCTCAGAGATTACTTAAAACATGATGTTTGGTTTTACTTCCGTTTTATCACCAAGAATTGTTTGTCACACATGACAAAGTTTTATCAAGCACATTGACTTCTTTTTAATTTATTTTCAGGCAGGTATCAGAATACATGACAAAAGCGAACATTAACATGTTTTGGGAAGAATCAAATATTTAAATGATCTGCAGTTTGGATTGTTGAGGGTGCTCTCAGGAGGAACCTGAGATACCAAGCCATAGTATTACATGGCTTGATATCAAATACCTATTAAAGATAATACCTTCAGAAAATTCAGTAGGTATACATTTTATTATAGAAGCAATAGAGGAGCAATTGAAAGCAAATCAATCTCTTTAGCAGCATGCAATAGTTAATGTCCTACAAGATTTATTTTTTGACAAAGTAGAATTATTCTCACATTTCTGAGAGTATGCAGGGTCTACAATTCACAGCATAACAGCTGTTACATTTTTTTTAATAGACTTTCATCCTCCTAACATATGAATCGTCTCCGGGAGATCTTTAAAACTGGTGTGACTCATACTCTTAATGGGCAAAAATATTTCAATAATGTAATTGTTTCAAAGTTTTATTTTAAATGGAAAAACTCTCATGGACACATCAAGGAGAACACGGTAACAATCAGGAGCTTCAGCCCATATTTCAGTTCTTTACTATGTATTTTGCCTTCTCAAGAATTGTATTTTCCAGAAAATGTCATGTCGTTCATATTACCACCATGTAAATCTATTCAATGAACAACTATTTTGTTGATACAACCTCCGCCCAAGAAGTTTTTGTTTGTTTGTTTGTATTTAAGTATCCCACTCCTTTCTCATCCTTGACCTTGTGGAAAAAGCAAGTGCATTTCTAGCCTCTGAAAATATTGGAAGGAAGATGGGATGGTTAAAAGCAGTGGTGAATGACTGTAAGAACCCTTGGCTAGCTCTGCCATTTACTTTTTTGACAAATCACTCTATTCGTGTCTCAATTTCTCATCTACCAAGTGGAAACAATGATCCTTGTTGTCTCTTTCCTATTTTTTCATTTTCTTTCAGACTGTAATCCGCTTCGGGTAAGAAGCTACTATTTGCAACATGTATGTACAGAGCCTAAAATCTCCAATTCAGAATACAACTGATGACTATGGGTTGCATTTGTGTTTAAATTAACATTTTCAAGCAGATGCTTAGAAAGATTTTTTTCTTTTTCTCAGATGGAAATCAGTGCAAATCACCACCGTGCCAGTTCTCATCTTCCTGCTGTGTACTTGCCTTTATTAAGGATAAACCTGGCTCTTGAATGCTTCACTAATTCTCTAGAGGATTTCCACAAATACCAACTCCATCTAAACAATGGATTAATTAACACAGCTCTTTGATTCAAAATGTCATGTATGAAAAATAGATGGTCACTCCATGTGCTCCATTCCTGCTATTCCGATGCAAAATATGTGACAGAAAATAATCATATGCTGTTTGCAAGAGTATCCAAGGAGTTTGGTAATGACAATTACGGAGAGAATCAGTGTAGGATAGTAGAAGAAAGCACAATAACAGCAATGTTCAGTGTCAGCCAGACAAGGAAACAGAGGTACTGCACACTTCATTGATCTTGAATTACACAAAAGAGTATCCACATTAATCTCCATTTGGACAGCAACATTAAAAGTTAGGATTGTAGACAGTATCTAGTATGAAACCAATCCTGCATGCAGAAAGATCCCGTCACACCTATGCTCACACCTGTTTCATTTTCAGTCCACAGAAGTATAGGAAAGTAATGCTGAGTAAACTCATGAAAGCTACTAATTTGGACTCTGCTTTTGGACTCTGCTATTTGGCAGAGTTTTGGTCCAACCCTGAATTTCAGAGATACTGGCATCACTCCAACCAGAGCCCTCACGTTCCAAACCTGGCTTTCTATTCCTGGGGTTTCAGTACCCTAGTACGTATTTTCCAATCTATGAAAATTAATTATTTGTTTCCATTTTCAATCTCTGAAGCTGCCAATAGGCTGAAGGTTTTCAGCAGATAACTAAGCTGTAATTGCATTTGCCACAGACAGAAGTGGCCAAACAGTCCTTACATTAACGTAATTTCCTCAGCTGACAACTAGAATTCATCTACATTAGCCTCTCACGACTGTTTGTTAGTAGGAATTTAACACTCTCCAGAGCCTCCTCCATTCTGTGTGTTGGCTCCTACAGTTCCTAATGCTACTGCCCAAATGAATACGCTCTACTTTTTGCTGACTTTTCATCTGCAGGGCTGTCACACAAACGATACACGTTAAATGCCTTACAGAGCTAAATTATCTAAATATAGAAATTAATACAGAACAGCAGAAGGCAAAATGAAGAATTAAACATGATTAAACTGGATAGATACATTTTACTAAGAAGTTTGAAAACAAATTAAAGATTGAAAAGCCGTTTGTAAACAGCAATGATGTTCCAGACATTGTAAGCACTGTGGCAAGACAAAAGACCATCAAACAGATCAGAGATGACAGAAAAGAGTAAAAACATTTATATAGGACTGAAGGGACTTGAAGGGAAGTGTCATTCCGTAGAACACACCATGAAATGTTTGTACTTCCTTATGTGGATGAGAAAAAGAGAAGGCAAGCATAGAGTTACAGGAAGATTACAAAATACCGATGTCTGAAAGTTCAACCATCAACTAATATAACGTTAAAGTCCAGGGTGGATGAGAAATCTTCAGTGTCATTTCTTGGATACTGTACAATACTATACAATTTCCTAACTAACTAATTCACAAATGCAACTAAACAGAGAGAATTAAAACATACAGAAACCTTAAGAAAATATATAGAAGGGAAAATGTTCACTCTCACTCTCTTAATTGGCAAACAGCTCACTATCACTGGGCTTCCAAAACACTTGAGTTTCTAGTTTACTCCCTCCCTCCGGATGGATTTCCATTTTCTTATTTTAACTTCTTTCTTATTACTAAGAGAAATGTAATATCCTGGATTTGGAGGAAAAATAGCACACACATTTGTTGAGATTAAATTATATAAATAGCACAGAATGCAGATGCAGCAGAATGTACCAAATTAATGACAAGAAAAGCATATCTCACAGTATGCTGTTGTAGTAATGCAATATTGTAAACACGACTGGACAGAGAGTCTCACTGATTCAACATATGATTCCAATCTTTATTTGTCCTTTTACAAATTAAACACAGCTAGGGCATAATGTAACACAAAGCTCAGATGTAGAAAAGATCTTACAAGAAGAGGGATAATCTTTATTGCTAGTTCACCAAGTGATAAGATGAGGGGAAATGGCTTCAAGTTGCGCCGGGGGGGTTAGGTAAGATATTAGGAGAAATTTCTTTACTGAACAGGTGCGGCATTACTAGAACACGCTGCCCAGGGAAGTGGTTGAGTCACCATCCCTGGAGGTCTTGAAGAAAAGTGTAGATTTAGAACTTAGTAGCATGGTGGGTGGACTTGTCAGTACTAGGTTAAAGGTAGGACTGGATGATCTTGAAGGTCTTTTTCAACCTGAATGATTCGATGATTCACCCTTTCAAAAGCTCTAGGTTTGCATGACAGAGGGCTTGGAAGTCAGTTCTCTCCCCATAAACTGTGCTGTGACCTTTCCAACTTTGGTGTGACTAACAGTTACACCTCAGAGGGCTGTATTTATCTTCACTTGTATCTTCCAGCACTTCTGATGATGTCTTTCAGGGAATCAGTTTGCATATGGAGCTCTATAAAACGGTAGAAATGGTGCGTCTGGACATTTTTAAGGCCACCGTATCAATTGGTTAGTTAATGTGAGCAACTAGAGTGCTTTGATGCTCCAAAGGGGAAAAAAGTCAGTAACAGAATGAATGCAGCACCATGTTTCGGGGTGTTTTATGCATCCATTCAGCTTTGGTAAAGAACGAAGTTTGTGAAAAGTAGTGGGTACACCTCATTTCATACAGAAAACAGCTACTGCAAGTGATGTATTTCTGCTGCACTAAAAATATCTCCATGGGAGATAAGAGAGGTGCTAGAACAACCAGATGGCCCTTGCTTATATTTATAACATTCATGTCTGGTGATAAACTATATGAAACATACTAAAAGACTAAGAAATGCTTGCAATAGAGTAAGGAATAAAAGTTTAAAATTAATTGTTTAAATTTATAAAGTGATTTCAGCTTATACTTTAAGAGATTATCACAGACAATACTAGAAGGTGTCTGTAACTTGCAGAATGCTAGGCTCATGTAAACAGAAATGAGCCAAACTCAGACCCTCATTCTAGGTATAGTCATGCTCACACATAACTGCTGGCACAAAATAGCTCCTAAATTAGAACAGTATAATTTTTTTCAGAATCAAGGTTTATTCAGGACCACTTGCCTTCCTACCTTACTCCGGTGCACCTAATAGAAGTATTATGTTTAAATTTACCAACTAAAATCTCTCTTTGAGTCTTGGTATTGTTCCTACAGCGGTTGAGGTACTTCGTTCACATGCTGTGAGATTTTCTTTGTTTATCCTTCTACAGTCTGGGTGATTAGCACATATAAATGCCATTAAAAACACAAAGTTCTTCAGGTTCACTTACAAATAAAAAATACTAAATACCAATGTCAGATCTTGCTGAAGGGATCCCAGATCCTTATCCAAAGCAGACAGACCTTTTGTCCCTCATTAGCACCACTTCCCTTTGGAGTAAAGAAGTAACTCTCGTGAACAGCTTTGTCTTTGAAACAGTAGTATCAATAATTAATTTGACTAAATCAGTAATACCTATAAGCCAAGTATATACATCTGAGCCTGTTACCCCTTCCTTGCCACGGGAACTCCAGTCAAGAGAATGATCAAACTCATTGGAAACTAAAGTCAGACAAACTACACCCTAAGAAGCGCCTTGTTTTCCTACATTTGATCTAAAAATCTCTGGATGACCACAGCACAGACTGGGAGGGGGGCAATCTGCTGTTGGTGGTCAGACCAGCGCCACAGAGGGAAACCACACAACCTCTCACATCTTACCTGGAATTCCTCACGTTATACAGCCATCACTATCTGACAGTGGAGTCCCATTTCTGTTTCTAGACATAATGACTTCCAACGAAATGGCTCTGCTACACCTCACAGAAACACTGAGGCACTGACACGAACGCTTCAGACCACTAAGGTTCAGAAGACCCCCATCAGTGTCCTCATTTCCATCCTTTTTCTTTTCCCTTTCCTTCTCATTTTCTACAACACTCTGCAGTCCGCTCCTCACCCCTTCAAACTCTTATCTCATCTCCTTCACTCCTGCTTTTGTGTGGGCTGAACTTGCTGCTCTCTTCACGGGCCCCATTTCAGCAGGATAGCCCCCGACTCCCATTCTTGCAGCTCCCATTTCTCCTTCTACCTTCCACCTGTTCAGACTGATTTCAATTGCCACCTCTGAACTTCTCCTTTCATTCCAGGCCCAGAATTCAGCTTAAAATCCAACTCAGGTGCTTCACTTGAAGCAGCTCTCTCCAAAATCCTCCATGAGCCATTTCCAGACCCAGCTCAAAGCCATCGCTCTCCCTCTGCCCTTCAGCGTTGCCACCTGTCCGCCCTGTCGAAAAACCTTTTCCTTCACGACTCCGCTGCCTTGTGACAACAGCTGATTTGGGCAGCCGGAGCCTTTTAATATTTCCTTGTCTGGGACAGGCTGGGGCTGAGTAGAGGGACTCGGTTGAGAGCAGCCCCCGAGGGGCGCCAACCCGTGCGTCTTTCCCCGCCACCTCCCCTCAGGCCTCGGCCGGGGCCCGGCGGGGACGAAGGAGGAAGCGCGGCGCGTCCCGCCCGAGGTCACCGCCGGGAAGCGCCGGGGGCTTGGCAGCCGCCACCCTCCCGCTCCGGGCGCTGGGCGGGCGGCGGCGGCGGCTCCGCTCCGCCCCGCCCCGCTGCGGGGGCCGCCCGCGCCGGCAGAGGCGGCTCCGTTCGCCGCTGTGACGCCGGCGGCGCTGGAACACCTGGAGGGGCGGCGGCGCCTCCGGCTCGGCCCTGCCCTGCCCTCCGCTGCTCGGCCGCGGGCAAGGTGAGTGCCGGGAGGGGGGACCCGTGCCGGAGCCTGGAGGGGGAACGGGCTCCGCCGGTGGCTGCCGCGGCCGGGCTCGGGCAGCGCCGGGGCCGCGGGTGGGGGGAAGGAGGCGGCGCGGCCGGCGGGCCCGAGGCGCCCGGTGCCTGCCAGGGCTCGGCGGCGGGGCCTCCGGGGGTGAAACGGGAAAGGCGCAAGATGGCATCTGCCTGTCCTCTCCGCCTGCCGATCCCCTCCCTCCGTGCCTCCCTCCTGCCGGCGGCTGTCTCGCCATGATTGCTGCACGCATCCGCTCCTGCCTGCCTTCCTCCCGGGCATCCTCTCTGGCCGCGGGCCCGCAGGGAGCGGGGAGGAGGGGGGGAGGAGAGCGGCCGCTGCTCCCCGCCGGGCCCTCACCTGCCGGCCGGCTGCGGTGGGCCCTCGTGCCTTGTACCAGCTGCCGAGGCTAACGAAATGGGAATTAAAAGGGAAAATATATATATATATATACTTCTGGTTCTACACCTGTATTTTGGAAAAGGTTGATCTTGGTAATCTGATTTGACCTGCGTCCATCTACCTGGCTCCTGAACGTTGGTCACTGGGTGCATTGTTCTGGAAGATAAAGAAGGAAAAAAGAACATTACTCACAGTGGTAGTTGTTAGTAAGAGGAAAGGATGAAGGGCACGGTGCTCTTTTATTGCCAGCGCTGTGTACGCGTTCAGCACCAAATGTAAATAACCTCCTGTTCCGCGCTGCTGTGCCCTGTGCTGGCACCCCAGGGTCCTACATGGATCCTCCTCAAGCACGCCTTCAGTTTGCCTTGGGGGATCCAGGTCTAGTTCATAAAAGTGGAACTGAACCAGATAATCTCAGGGGTGCATCAGTTGCCCCCCTACCACAAGTTACACAGTGTGGGTGTTCTGGAAGGTTGGCGTTAGCGTTGTTCTTCTGTTTGACACTCTACCCATGCGCCTTGCTTTAAACCAAGGCAGTAGTTTACTTCTAGGAAGCACCTGTTTGTTTTTTCTTTTGTTTTGCTTGTGTTTCGTTCTGTTATCCTTCTCCTTTCAGTTTTGAAATGATCAAAGGGTTTTATTTAATTTGGGTCTCAGAAGGTGGCCGTGGTTCTTGTTCTTGAGCAAACTTCTTCAAAGTAAGCTGTTCTGGTCTAGCAAGGACATTGTTGAAAAGAAAAAAGTATGTTTGGTTGCTTTGCCAAAATGTTGAGCAGAGAAAATGGTAGGCTGAGTTTTGGAGTCGGTAGTGTGGGGTGGCTTTGGGTATGGACTTCCACCTATTTTTTGTTTTTTTTTTCCTGGTAACCAACTCTTTTTCAACTCTGTCCGTGCGGGGTTCCTAGGGAGTGAGTAGAAGTGTTGCTTGCTAGTGCTGTCTTCCCAGCACTGATCTAGGAGTTGCAGTTCTTGATGGTGCTTAGCTTGAAGTCTAGGGACATCTCATTGGGACAGTAGCATTTTGAATACGCTATTTGAATAGCGTAGCCTACTGGTTTAACCTGAGTGACTTTATGATTTAAGCTTTGTGTTAATACCGCCGCAAAAGGAAGTTAGCATAAAGCCACGGAGGTCTGGTGTGTAGTAAACTGCCATAACTGGTAAAACCAGTCAGGTTTTTCCAATGGCAGTTTCTACTAGAAGATGATGTGGCAGTTAAATGCTGCCAACCCTTGGTCTGAAGTTCCCCTACTGTTTAAACTTCACGAGTGAAACATGGTTACTTCCAGAATGGTTCGAACAATGGTATAGTCAAAAGTTAGATGCTGGCAAATGGAATTTACCTGCTTCTTAATTGAGAAAGGATTGTTTTTAGGTAAAGGTGATTTTCTCTATTCTCTTCATGAGAGCTAAGATTCAAATAGACACACAACTGAAGATTGTAGGTTCAAAAAAATCAGTTATGGCTGTATAGAAGGGAAGGTTTCTTAAACTTTTTATTTACTTACTTTTTGACAAGATTTTTATCATTGTTGGAGTGAAGTAAGGAGTCACTTAGTGCAAAGTAAAATTCCTGCTGAACCCTATTGCGGGGCTGGGTTTTTTACCCTTAGTGGAGTCTCAAGCCAACCAGTTTTGCCCGTTCTTCTGCTATGTACACTTTACAGGGCTGCTAAATTGTTCTGATGAATTCTCAAGTAACCTTTTCTGGAAAAGCTGAATAATAATAGCTCTTTTCACTCTTAAGCTAGTGTTGAAAGCTGTTGGTATGAGTTGGCAGAAAAATGTGCTAATATCTCAGCTAACAGTAAATGTCTAGAAATGTCCTCAAAGACTCTTCTTAATACTTTTTTCAAAATCTTCTCCAAGTGTTGCTCTGAAGTAGTTGGTTCTTCAGGATGTTTTGTCATTGCTCAACTGTAAAATCACTCTAAAGACAAAATGATACCACATGATGCAGAAGCATTAAAAATACAAAAGCCCGGAGAGTGAAGAATGTTAAACAAAGAGCCAAGCAGTCAAGAACAGTAGAAACCTTTGACCTTTTATGTGTTGCTAGTAATAGTCTCACAGTAGCTTTTCCTGCGGCTATTGTTAGCCGTGGCAAAACGAGGGGCATTGTGGCCGGCTAGGCAATCGCTTACGTCAACCTTGGGAACTGTCTGTTCCAAGTCACTGAAACAGTGCTCAGGTCTGTCATGCGAGCAGCTTCGTAGGGATCACCGCTGCTCAGGGAACAGTTGGCTGGTGTGCCAGGATCTGAGAAGTTCCTGCTTCTTTGGCTGAAAAGCAGAGGTTGCGTGTGGACTGTGCATCTACCGAGAATATGCAGCCTGTATTGATCGTGTTGACTCAATGTGCGGTGAAAGAAGATCACCCTGTATTGCTGTTGCTGTGCATGCTAAAACTGTTTCGTTAATCACATTTCTTACCCATGGATGTGAAATGATCTCCTGAGGGATTCTAGAGAAAATTATTTTCCCTGTTCCCTCCCCCTGCATTGTTCCCCCTCAGGTATAATAGCATTGCTTCCTGGCTTCTGCACAGATGAGAAGGGAGGCAGACTCTTTGAGTGTTGACTGTGTCAACAAATAGGGTATCGAAATAAGAGAGAGATTGGTTTGAACTTTATAACCATGTTTATAAACCACATTTATGACAACATAAATATGAAAATGATTTCATGAGTATTTGTACATTCACTGCTTTTTTCATCCATTCTGCAAGGGGAAGGGTTCCTAAGATTAAGATTATGGATAGAAAGTGTCACAAAAACCATCTTCCTATTGTCTTTTATAATCTGTGCACAGCAGGTGTTCCATATGGCACTTTCTTTAATAGTATTTGGCTACTAAGTTTCAAAATACCATTTTAAAGCTGGAAGAACAAATGTGTATTACAAAACAATTTGATAGTCATTTCGGAGAAGTGAAGCGAATCTGCATTTAGAGTGAAATTAAATCCTGGATTGTGTGTATCCACAGTTTTGCTCATTTGCAGAGCGAGGTTAGACCCATCACTCAACTTCTTTCGTAAGACAGATACAGTACTTATTTACAATACCTATTCCTTCCTAAGGACATTTGCTCGGTGTTTTTCACATATATAAATGGAAAACTAGTAGTTGAGTGAAAGCTGTTACATAAGGACAAACTAATACTATGTGTTGTTCTTAAATTATTTCACAATCACCTGTTGAAAAGTCAGTATAATGTGAAAAAGCAGCCTAAAATTAGTTTTGCCTGTGTATAAATACATGTCTTTGTGTATATAAATAGTGAAGTTCTGCATGCAGTTTATTGAGAAAGGACTATCATTTGCTTGTTAATCTGCCTATTGTGAGTCTATCAGCATTTATTTGAAATATTTTGTTCTGAGACTACATGTACTGTGTCATGACTACATGTCCCATTTCTATCAGTGTTCTTGAGATAAACCACTATTTTTAAGAATTTGTCATTCAACTGTTTGAAAAACAGCTCTAAGTTTCATTTCGGTATATTTTATGATCTGGAAGGATGAGATCACTTATGCCTGTAAGTTTATCACTTGATAGTCTTTGGTATAATTTGGCAGGCATATAGTACCCAATATATACCAAATTGTTTTTTGAAGAGGACTACTAGCAGTTGATTTCATCCTTGCACTTGCATGGGAGCAAACATAGTTTTAAAAAAATACTTGGTGACATAGTGCCAAATTTCCATATCTTCATGTCGGCTAAAACTTACCTCTAGCAACTCAAATATTGAACATCGGTGCAGCCCAGATGGATTTATACTCAAATTCTGGGTATAAGTGCATAGTAAACTTCTAATGTGCAAATTTGCTGTATTTATCAGCCACTGCCTTCTATTAACTTGTACACAGTGGGAATAGAAAAATAAAAGACTCAAAATGATAATAAAAGAAATGGGACCCTGGCTATCGTCCTCTGTTTTGACTGCATCAGAAAATTAAGCAATTTCCTATGTTAATTGTGTATTCTGCAATAATTATTCCACACTAGAAACATAATAATTGCTTTTGGAATAAAGCAGCTCATACAGTACTCTCTGCGGTAGCTATTGGTCATCTGCCCTGTGGAGAGAGTATTAACAATGAGTTTAAAACCTAGTGAAAGACAGATCGTTATATATTTAGTGCTGCTCATTTCGTTGGGTGTTCTGTTTGCAGACACGTCTCTAGTTAATGCTACTAAATGCCAGGAAGAACACCCCAAACCTGCAGATTTCTTCATACCTTATGCATAGTTTCTAATGGTGCAAGTCTTTAATCACACAATCTTAGTCGTTCAAGATACCTGCTTGTGTTGCTGTGGTTTGTTCTCCTTGCAATTGATCGGCCTGAAGAAGGCGGCAAAGAGAGTGTGATACTGGCTCAAACTACCTCCCTGTAAAACAGACTCCAATTTCTCTGATACTTTTGTTGTTTTCAGTTCATTGTTGTTGGTTCGTTTTCTTTTGCATGTCTAGTTTTGTTGTTAGTATTTCTTTTCTTGATGCTTTAAAGGATCAAGACAAACGAATAAATGGAATGGAATAAATGAAGTTTTTGCTGGGGTCTTTCATAAACCTTGATAGACCAGCAAACCTTCAGTTGGCCGCCTTTGCAGGGGCTTAGTGTTGAGCGACTTGTATAGTAATTTGGGCACCACAGTTAGATAGATGACACAAATTTCTTTCCATCTCAGTACCCCCCCCCCCCCCCCCCCCCCAGGTATATGGAAACTGCAAAAGAGGTCCCCTCTCTGTGTAACAGATGCTGCTTCCCGTGTTTCTGTTACAAATGTGTGAAACGTCTTTGTAGATGTCAGCTCCTGAAATAGGTTGAAAGAGTCATTTTGTTGATGCATCTTCTCCCCTCATAAGACTGCAATATTTCTACTCCTGGGAAGCTGTGGGTAACATTTAACATCTGTCTTGGGACCAAGGAATAGACAAAAAGTTGTGGTGGATGGGAGGAACTGGTAATGCAGCACTTGCACAACAATTTTTAAACTTTTTGTATTAATAAGTGCATCAGTGTGTAGTCTAACAATGAAAGTATGGATTTAAAGCTAAGCATGGATGATTCAGCAGGATTAGAACAGCAGTGATGAGCTTTAGAGGAAAAATTTAATCTTGTCATTTGTCATATCAACATAAACTCTAGATTGGTTTTATCTGGATTACAGCAGCACCTATTCATGTAGTTGGACGAGGCATTATACTTGTAAGTCTATGAATAACTGTGATGCTGAATGCCTATATAGACCCTGGCTTCGGTTTTCACTCTTCTTGCATTCGACAACGTGTATAATTCAGAGCAATAGGCTGCTCTATTCACTTTTGCCTGTGAAAGGCAAAATGAAACATGGTTTGAAGCCCTGACTCATTGGGTCTGCATGTTTGTAGAAAGACCACAGGAGATATAACTGTGCCTTGCCTGATCTTCCTCTTGCAGTGAGACTGCTTCTTGCTTTGGAGACCCATTTACTTGATCACAGCTTTCCGGCAGTAGAGGAGAGGGGATAGGTTGTCAGGCAAGAGCTGTTAAAGAGGCACAGATGGCATTGATTCCCTCACCTAAGCACATCACAGATTTTCCTCCCATCAAAGTATTTTACATAAATGAAACTATCACTGTTTTACAGATAGAGCTCTTTAAAATTCTTTTTTTTTTTTTGTTACCTACTACCAATGTACTGTTACTGTATTAAACGTTTCTTGGAGAATTACCGATTTTAATAAAAACATTTAAGTGAATCAACTGCCGTGCATGATTCTGCCGTATTTGTAGTTTTAAGTTGTGGCATTTTTAAGGTGAAGAGAGTTTGAGATTAAAGACCTTCCGACCACGTTAGCTGCTTTGAAAGGACAGTAAACTGAGAGGATAGTGCTATCAGTGAAAATGCAAATCCATCTGTCTTTTTTCATAAACACATTACTTTCACATCAGGCTTGCTGAATTCTGCTCTGCCTCTCATTCTGTTCCCTTTTGTTGCTTCTGAATGCATCTCATAAGAATTCAATTTACTGCTTTCCTATGTAACTATGGTAGGTCATCTTTGGATGCTACATTTTATCTTCAGCATTTATAAAAGCTTTGCAAGGATTTCATCTCAGCTCATCATTCTATGATGATGGAATTGGATCAACAGTTTGTTTTAGATACAGTTTCCATGGATGAAAGATTCCTGTTTGCCAAGTCCTGCTTTCTTCTATGGGATCTGCTGGCTACTCTTAGTGGTGTATTAGTGCAATGCTCAGCACAGGACAGGTATTTGAATGAGGGGAAAAGATTTTTTTATTATTATTTTTTCCGTAACTAGGAGAGCATTAAGATCAGAATTTCACCTTGCTACATGACACTTGTTATTTTTTTCTAATGAACATTAAATATATCTGAGGGACATTAATACACAGATAATGTTGTTCAGCTCTTGAGAAACCAGACGACTTATGCTGCAACAAACTCTAATATAATAAATCTAAAAAAGAGAAGCAAGGAAGTATGAACGTCATACAGAGGACAAGCTGGAAGGAAAGCCTAGGGAATGCTGGAGTTTTAAGCATTCAAAACACCAAGCTAGCATTTTCCTGTTTGCACAGGAGAATGTTGATGGTGTATCCAAATGGTTTTGGAGGGGTGCAGAGTATCAGAGGATTTTCCGTAGTCGTGTGGAATAGAAGTGCCATTGGCTAATGAAGATGTTCTCCATCAAAAGCTTCCTTCAAGCACCATGACTTCTAAAACTCCTTGGTAGGAAAACAGGGTCATTCAGTATTCCAGAAATATTATAAAGTCCTGTAGCATTCCACTAGTTTGGCTACTCGTGGAAATAATTTGTAGATAAATAGCCCACAAACCAGATAAACTGCCACAGATGCGAAGGTGCCGTAGCTGGCCATGTGCATGGCCATCTTGGTTCCAGCACGTCTTGTTAGCTCTGGCAGAGCACTGATGAGTGCAGCTGTCCTCCTTCTGAAGCCAAACTGAGTCGTGAAACACTGGTTGTGTTTCAGTGTCCAGGCCAATGACTGTGCCAGGCCCGAGCTGGCTGCATGTAGTCCTGTCTGGTGTCTGTCTGCACACAGGGAGGTTTGCCAAACGTGGTGCTGAGGCTTCTCGGCTGCTCCTCAGAGGGCCAGCTAGGGATTTTCAGAGGGGCAGCAGAGCTAATGGGCCCAGCTGGTTCCACGTAGAAATGGATGTTTTAGCTCTGTGATCCATTGTCTTCCAGGTAGACTTGTTATGGAAGGGCCAGCTCAGGTTTAAAGCTGAAACCGAGGTAGCGTCTGTCTCAAAACATTGGAACATATGTGGACATACTCAGAAAACCTCAGATCCACTGCTATACAACAATAACCATGGGTCTGTGTACAGTCAGCTGTAGCATAGCACTGTTTTCCCTAGCAGGCTCCACAGCACCTATGTTTGCTGTCTCTCTTCTTTTTTTTTTTTCCATATTATCTAGAGTATCCCTACCTTTTGTTAGCCAAGATAAAGGCTGTCATAGAGATCACTTGTGAGTGTTGCGTCATTCTTTGTCGTCAAAGGTAATGGAAACTTTCGGATGGAAATGTTTTCCAGTGAGGTGGTGGATGCTATTTTTTTTCAGTCAGTGTCAGCGTAACATTATTTCTAGAAACATCTTATAGGCTTAATACACTGGGAGGAAAAAGGGAGCAGGAAAAAAATAATCCTCTCACATCAACTTCTCTGTGGCAAATTAAGCTTAGTTTTATATATAAGATTCTATGATAAAAGGTTAATTTTAAGTTTGCGGTTTTCAGGTCAGATATTGGTGTGCTCCAGTGAGTGTCATGTGCTTTCTATTGTAGTCAGCTTTGGCAAAGAACAACTCTTGTTACTTCTGTCCAGGACATTCATGTGTTATTCTTTGAAAGCATAAGAGTTCAAAACCTAAAGTAGTTGAAGGTTGTGTGCTCATTCATTGGTGTCTTTCTGCAGCCTCAGGGTCAGCCTTTCCTGACTGTAGGGTTTCTTTGTTACGTGGTTATGAAGTTTCCTTTCAATGCCTTGATACTTCCCTGGGCTGTTTCCAGTCCCTGTTTATTAGCATCTCTCACTTTTTGTGGCTAGACTTACGACTTCGGGTTTTCTTTAAAAAAAAAGCTTGCTGCTTTCAGCTATGCCAGATGCTTTCAATAATCTCCTTTGTTACAGCTGAACCAATATCTTAACCCTCTTTTGTTCCTGGACTTGGAATAGGCAGTAGTAGCACATGAAGTTAAAGACTATTCCAAAAATAAAAAAATTATGGCCCTTTTAAATGACTGCAGGAACAATTCACATTGTGTGTGTAGTGATATCTGAAGAATGAAAAATGTTAGTCTTCAAAGTTTTGGATATGAATGAAAATATTACAACTAAAAGCTGAATGCGTTGTAGATAACTCTTTGAAAGCAAACATTCAGTACTATTTTTGTGTGTGTGTCACCACAGTGGTCATGGTGCAGTGTTATTCCGCTGTCCGTTTACAGCATGTTTTTAAGGAAAGTTTTCTGCATTAAACCAAAAGTAGCAGCAAACTGTTGCTCTCCAGTCTAATATTTTACATTGTATGAGTTGTCACAGAATCACATAGATGTCACAAGAACCTGTAAGGCTTCTGTGGGACACCATGACAAAGGCATTGCTAAAATGAGCACACAACATCCCCTGCTCTCCCTTCACTCACTCACCTGAGGCAGTCACCTCATTGAAGGCAGTCAGGTTAGGAGTGACTTAAATCCATGTAAATCCATGCTGGCTGTTCCCTCTCTCCTTCTCGTCTTTCATGTGGCTGGGAATAGTTTCCAGGAGGGATTTCTCCAAGATCTTTCTAGGAACTGAGGTGAGGTTGATGGGCCTGAAGTTTTCCTGATGCTCTTTCCTGTGCTTCATGAAGATAGGTGTGATGTTTGTCTCACTCGAGGCATCTCCTCTGATCAGCATAACCTCCAAGAGTACAGGGAGAACATCCTTGCAATGATGTCAGCCAGCTCCCTCAGCACCCCCAGATCCATCTTGTCTGGTTTCTTGAATCTGTGTACATCCTAACGGCCTACATACCTCCTGACTGAGTCTTTCGCTAGTGTGGGTAATGCTTCATACCCCCAGACCCTGACCGGTAGGCTCTGAGAACTAGCAGGCTGAAGGGCAGATCTCCCAGTGAAAAACAGCAAAAATGCACATCTGCCATTCCATATTCTTTGTCACAGTGGGCCTGTGCCTTCCGTAGCCTTTCTTTCAGTGCCACTATCTCTATAGAGCCGTTCTTGGTGCTCTTTGTATCCCTTCCTAGTTTCAACTCCAGCACAGCTTTGGCTTTCCTAACTCCATCCCTACGTACTCTGGCAATACTTTTGTATTCTCTTGATGAGTAACCTGATCCTGCCTCCGTCTTCTACATGTTTGTTTTGCATTTGAGTTCGGTCACAAATCCATCAGTGCTGGCTTTCTGCCACAGGTGCTCAGCTTTCTGTGTATTGAAATGGGACGGTCACGTTCTTTGAGGAAGCTGACCTCAAAGATCACGCAGCTGTCCTGAGCTCCTCCTGAACTGAAAGACCAGTTTAGGATATAACATAATTAGTAAGACTCTGTTTCTTAAAAGAAAATCATAAAGTCAAAAGCTAAAAATTTATACATTTGCAGTTGCACTCAGATACAAACATGAGAATTCCTGCAATAGTACATCTGCTACATCCAGCTCAAGTAAGTATTCTTATATTGTTTTCCTCTGCCCTTGTTTCTGATTTTAATGTCTACATTAATAAATACTGTTTCCATTTCAGCAGAGCTTAACTATAATGCTGAAACATGAAATGTAAATTAGTATACAGTACTGTAAATATCACACACTTGTATCTAACTTGAAACAAGTTCTGTGTGAATGGAATTATTTAGGGTACCATTGAGATCAGTGGGACCCAAACTGAGCGCACTTTTGTGGTCTAAATAAACAGCTGAAAAAATGGCATAATATTAGTGGGCATTCAGGTTTTTCAGAGTGTTCTCAGTCAGTGAGAAAGGTGAAACTCATCTGGGACTTCTGAGGCATAACTGATTTCATTATGAAAGTTCTTTGAACAGCATCTGGAATGAATGGGATCCAGGAACTCTTCATGATGGAAATTGCAGGTGATATGGCTTTTGCCAATGCTTATCTGATTCTTTTCAAGCAACCACAGTTCTGTTTATTCAATGCCAGTGCTTACTAAGCCATCTTTGTACAACCTGAATTCTCATTTAAGACCAAAAGCTAATTCTGTATTGATAATAAAAGGCGGTCCAGGGACTAAGCTTGAGCACTGGGCTGTTTCTTGTTCCTGCTGTTTTATTGCTGCAATCTCCCTGGAGTGGTTTTTGTCTATACCACCTAGAGCTCTCTGGGACCCTTCTATCTTTTGGCATGTTCTGGGGGATATGGCATGCCAGGAGCCATATCTAGTACACAGTATAGGTAAGATTCCACTTCTGATTCCTTCCACCCTGTACAGCCATACAGCACTATCTCGTCAGCCTTTTGGCCTCAAACACCTCATGTGTCTTTGTGTCATGCAGTGGGGCCAGGAGTGCATACCCTCATTTTCATACCATGAAAACACTGTCCTAATAACTGTGACACGGTCCTCACAGGGGGAAAAAAACAAAAACAAAAAAAACACCACAAAGAGTACCCTATGGGCATAGGGGCACTATGTAGAACTAAGAGGTGTATAACTAAGAAGACCACAGAGTCAATTATAGTTACAGGAAAAAAGAATGTGAGCTGTGCATGCAAGACGAGAACTCTATGTCACCATGACCCTTATGTCTTCTTTTTTTAGGGACACTGGTTTCCAGGAGAGTCAGGTGAACGCGTACAGTGTTTAAGGTCAGTGCCTAAGACCTGTTCCCCTTGCTGAGCTGCACTTTGTTCCACATAATACGCATTATTTCACCTAGATCGGCTGTTCTTTGCTTCCTGTCAAGCCAAGCATGCTGCTCAATAACTGAGTCATGGATGTGCATACAAGCCAAATCCTGTGTTCTTATCTCTCACACACACCCACTGTTGACTTAAGCAGAACCTGTATTAAAACAATGAAGTCGAGCACATAGGTATTAGAAAACTGGAGTTAACGTTGTCTGTGCCTTATGGCTCTAGAAACTACAGCAAAGCTGTGGCTGTTGCTATCCATTCTGCATGTCGTCTGACATGACGGTGCTGTAATGCAAACAGCAATCCAAAGCAGTTCTTTCTTCCTCTTCATTATTTGGCTGTTGGCCTTACAATTAAATGCTGCGGAAGACAGGGTTATGAATTTACTTATGATCTCTACTGCAGTGCATATGAGCTCTTCACAAAAATTCAATTTTAGGAAAATGTCCTGCTCTGATAAAATGTTCCAGCATCTCATGGAACTTCGCCAGGAAGCTTCACAGGTACAGAGAGCAGAGAGGCTAGAATCCAAAACCTGGGGTTTGGCTTCAGTTGGCTGTAAATGGAAGTGCATGTGCTTCACAGTTGCAGGAAGCACTCAGGTTTGCATTGCCTTGTCCGAGTCACTGCAATCTGTTCCAGTCCCATTACCATCCAGTGCTTGCCATACTGTCTTTAGGCAGCACCTTGTTAGACGTGTTGCCAGAGTCATGGCTCCCCATTGCAGCCCCTTTTCTGTCTCCACGATTAGTGCCAGAGAGTCCTTTCTGAAAACAGGAGAAGCCAGGTGCTTGGTTTTTTTGCAATGAGTGTCTGCCTTGACTAGTAAATTTGGCCTGGAAGGAGTGTGCTCAATTACTGGTGATGTGTGTGCCATCTGGTCAGCTCATTGTGTATCCAAACTGGAGATATTAACTTTTAAAATTTAAAGTCCAAACACATGCAAATCATATTCCATTCACGGGAACCGTGATGTCCCTCTGAGAAAAAACAACGGGTAGTTAAATTTTGCATCCATTGCTCAAGACATAAGGTAGCTAATGCTTTTGAAAAGTGGATCAATGGGACGTTGTTGAAAAGAATAGCTGAACTAGGTTGTGGCTAAAATTCTGGTTTAAAAAAAAAAAAAAAAAAAAAACTTGACTGGGGATTATTCCTAGCATGTACACTTTGGGCTTGCCTTGTCAAAAATTGCTGAATTTACGACAAGGAAACTTGTTTGTCTAGAAAACTTGCTAAAATACAAAAAATCAGGAACACCACTTAAATGTGTTTGTCATGGATTTAAGTGAGAATTGTGTGTTACATGAGAAAAGCATTTGGTCTACAGATGGAAAAATTTTCTGTTGTAACTTGGTATACAAGATGATAAAGTATGGTGATTTTTATATGTGAAAAGGCAGGAGTTTTTCTGTTGTCTAAATTGAGAATTATAAAGATGTTTATATTAACTGATAATTTCTTATTTTATTTAAGTGTCTGAAGAAAATAAGAAACATGGAAGGTCATAAGTAGTAAGTACCTTGGTCATTTTTTATTATTCTAAAGTGTTAATGGTGTTTGGCATGTTGATTTGTGACTGCATAATCATGCATTATGTTCTGGCATCTAGCATTTATATGAAGTCACTGGTAGATGTTCTGTTTAAAAAGAATAAAAATAGAAAGTGAAAAACTGCCAACTTATCAAAGAATGGAAAAACAAGTGAATTGACGAGATGGAAAAATAGCATATGTTATCGATTTTCTGCTTAATGGCAAAAATTGTATGAACTGTCTTATTTCAATGGATTTATCTGTGGTCATCAGCATTAGAATAAAGTAGATCCTACTTTTAGTCATATTTTTGGTTGTTTAGTAAAACTTAAATATACCCACGACTGCTTGACAAAATCCATTTTTAAAGGTATTGACAAGAACCTTTAAACCTCGAGAAAAATTGTCCACCAAATATTTCATTAAGATAATGATTTATAATCGCATTAGGCATAAACAGGAGCCAGAAATTTCTCCAAATGAAATTAAAGTTGAATTTGTCTGTAGTGGTAAAAGATTGCATTCTTCATATTCTTCCCATTTGCGTATCCATATCTAATTCAGAAATCTCTATTAATCCCAGGACTGTTTTTTGTGACCTCACATTAATGACTCATTTTTATTTTTTCCACCCGGTCCCTAGAATTTCTGGTGACCTCAAGCAAGGTAGCTATTAAGGCTGGTTGACAGCAAATGAATTACGGGGTTTTCTTCGTTTGATCACTGAACTGAGATATCAGTTATTTGCACAGCTGTAGCACAAGTTAAAGCACACAACTAGCCAGATAGCTAGGGTCTTAATACTGCCACATGATCAGTTTGATTTTATTTATTTTCTTCTTTTTAAAGTAATGTTAGTTTTATTAGTTAAGGCCTCATAGTCTGCTTTCTCATAACGCAGGGGGGTTTGGGAAATACCTAAATGTTCTCCTCATTTACTAGAGATACAGCAAGTCAGGTCAATACAGGCTTCACCTAACTAGATAGGCTGGAGTTGTCAGGGTATGTGTAATGACTTGTTTGTGCAAAGCTGCATGTGAAATGTGATATGTTTTGCAAGTGTTGTTTATTTTGTGCTGTGACACCAAAAAAGTGTCTTGTTCTAAGCTTAATGAAATTCGTAAACTAAGGACTTTGGACTGATGCTTTGGCAAAATTAAATGGGTGAATACCTTTTCTTTTAAAGTTTGTGGAAGAAGCCAGGAAGTTCTGTATATATGTGCATTTCGACTTTTGTCTTTGCTCATTTCCAGTGCAATTTCTTACCATCTCTTTGGTGATTTAAGTCACTGTCTCCTAACTCACTGATTAGAAATAACCAAAGCAAATAACAAATCCCTGTCAAGCAGATTTTCTTTTCAGGATGAATTGTGTCATTAGTAACTGCACAGGGGAGAGCTGCCTCTCTTGGTGAATATGTGTGCCAATGGCTTGTTATTTCAGAACATCCGTAATATTTCACAACAAGTGTATATATCTGTGTGTCTCTCTGCATGACTTGACGTGTATGTTGAGTCTGAGGGCTTTTTGGGGTAGCATCAGTGAGTTACCTGGGTGTTGTGTGAATTGAGCTAGTGAGCAGTATCTCAGTAATGTGAAACAGATGAAGAGTATCTTTACTTGAAAAATAAATTCAACCACTTTAATTTTCTTGGAGTATTTAATATAATAAATTTAAGCAACCATGTATTTCCAAAAAAAAGCTGCAGTGATTTTGCATATCTTAATTTATACACATAAGGGAAATTAATAGTGGAATAACTATTACTGAAAGAGATCAAGATTTCATTGTGAAACTGTAATTTCTATTCATATGGTTTAAATATTGTGGAATATACTGGCCAAAAAGGAAAGACCTGTTGCAGAGGGTGAGGTGGGGTGAGCTGAGTTAGGCAGCCCAATCTGCTCCCGGCATAACAACTAGTGCAACTGAGAAAAGGTGACAAGTAAGGGGCTCTCTTCTGAGAGGTACAGACGCACCCTTTTGCCAACCTGATCCACTCTTGAAGGAAGTCAGCTGCTTACCAGGGGCTCATGTCAAGGATGTCACCTGGAGACTGCCAAGCCTCGTACTGGGCACCAGTGATGCAGCCAGGAGCAGTCTGAGGAGTATCAAGAGGGATTACAGAGCCCTGGGAGCAGCAGTAAAGGACTCAGGAGCGCAGGCAGTTTTTTCATCAGTCTTCCTGGTCAAAGGGAAGGGGACTGAGAAGGCAAGTTGAAAGTGTCAAATCAACGGATGGTTACGGGACTGGTGCCACAGACAGGGGTTTGGCTATGTGGACCACGGGACTGGCTTTGAGAAACGTGGTCTTCTGGGGGTTGATGGGGTCCACCTATTGGAGAAGGGGAAGAGCATCTTTGGTTACAGGCTTGCCAAGCTGGTGAAGAGGGCTTTAAACTAGAGTTGCAGGGGGAGGGGAACCTCAATCCATCCCATTCCTCCCAGTTTGATGCCAGCGTCAGTGATAGATGCCCAGAGCCTTGAGAAGGGTCACGGGTCAGTGGGAGAGAACCTGAAGAGCACAAAGGAATTCCAGCCAGTAAGTCATCTTCATTGGGGCCCAATTTCAATATCTCTATGCTAACATACATGGGGAATAAACAAGAGGAGTATATGTATGCACACCTGCAGGGCTACGACCTCACTGGCATTGTGGAGATGTGTTGGGATGACTCCTATGACTGGAGTGTTGGAATGGAAGGATACAGGCTCTTCGGGAATGAACAGGCAGGGAAGATGAGGAGGTGTCATCACCCTCTATGTCAATGTGCAGCTGGAGTGCATGGAGCTCCTTCATGGGGAGTGTGAATCTCAAGGGCAGCCTTGGTTGCAGTGACCGTGAAGTGGTGCAGTTTAGGATCCCGAGGGCAGTGAGGAGGCAGCACAGCAAGCTTGCTACCCTGGACTTTGGGAGAGCAGACTTCGGTTTCTTCAGGGATCTGCTTGGTAGAATACCATGGGACAAAGCCCTAGCGGGAAGAGAGGCCCAAGAAAGCTGGTTAGTATTCAATGGTCACCTCTTCCAAGCTCAAGAGTGATGCATCCCAACAAAGGAAGTCAGGCAAAAATGCCAGGAGGAGGCCTGCAGGGATGAACAAGGAGCTCTTGGCCAAACTCAATCCAAAAAGGGAGGCATACAAAAAAGGAGGGTGGAAGAAAAAACAGATAACCTGGGAGGAGTACAGAGAAATCATCCAAGCAGCCAAGGATCGGGTTAGGAAAGACAAACTCCTATTACAAATAAATTTGGCCAGGGACATCAAGGGAAACAAGAAAGGTTTCTGTAGGTACAGCAGTGATAAAAGGAAGACTAGGGAAATTGTGGGCCCTCTCCAGAAGGAAATGGGAGCCCTAGTTACCCAGGATATGGAGAAGGCTCAGTCTTCACCAGCAAGAGCTCCAGACACACAGCCCGAGCCCTAGAAGGCAAAGGCAGGGACTGGAAGAAAGAAGAACTGACCACTGTAGGAGAAGATAAGGTTCAAGACCAGCTAAGGAACCTAAAGGTGCACAAGTCCATGGGACCTGATGAGATACATCCACATCTCCTGAGCTAAACGGCGGATGTAGTTGCTAAGCCACTTTCCATCATATTTGAGAATTCGTGGCCGTCTGATGAAGTTCCCACTGACTGGAAGAGGGCAAGCATAACCCCCATTTTTAAAAAGGGGAATAAAGGAAGACCCAGGGAACTACAGGCCAGTCAGTCTCACCTCTGTGCCCAGCAAAATCATGGAGCAGATCCTCCTGGAAACTTTGCAAAGACACATGGAAAATAAGGAGGTAATGGGTGATGGCCAACATGGCTTCACTAATGGCAGATCGTGCTTGGCAAATCTCTCTCTTGCACCTACATTTATCACTTGGTGATTGCACAGTGAAAGTAGTGGGCTATCTTGTACATAGTGTGCTCAAAAGAGATGAGTATCCTTCTCTTTTTTATTCAATTAAAAAAAAAGGCAGTAAGTAATCTAATTCCATTCATAAAATGTACTTTGTGAAATCCTGACAGTACTAAAATTGCATGAAAATTGCTGTCTGCTTAAGCAATTCTACTAGCGCTCTTTAAACTTCCCTATTAGCTATATAAAAATAAAATTTTAATTCCAGGAGCTATAAATCGTTCCATAATGCATTGGGAAGAATTCTTTGCAGTTGATGATTTGGAAGTACTACACACTAAATACATTCATGTTATATGCAATGTATTATCCTCCAAAGGAGGATGGGAGATGTTGGTGGAAATATATTATTATTTTAATTGGTTTGTTACTGATGCATAATGAGGAAATGCATACTAGAATACGTGTCTGCATGTAAATGCAGTATTCCCAATAGGGGTGTATTAATCTAGCTTGTTAGTCTTATTTTTAAGTATCCTATTGAAATTTTGTAATTTTCTTCCTTAATATTTTAGTAATTATCCAAGGGAATTTTATGATCAATATGCTCAAAGCCAAGAAAAATCTGTGGTCAATAAAATGCAACAGAAGTACTGGAAAACAAAACAAACCCTTATAAAAGTCACAGGAAAAAAAGAAGATGAACATGTTGTGGCTTCAGATGCAGATCTGGATGCAAAGCTAGAGGTTTGTAACGTCTACATAATATGTGTTCTCTGATAACTTAAACTGTTTTCATTTCCACCAAGCTGCTAAGATGTGTACATATAGATACCAGATAATAACATATATTAATTTTATCATTGTTTTTGTGTAATATCCTTTCTAATTTCAGACAAACATACTTATGCAGATGTAGGGAGTCTAGTGGAAGTTTTGTAATAAAAAACTTTATTCAGAACTTAACATTTCTCGTACCTATTTTCAGGTGTTGAGGGCAGGTTTTCTTCTTTTTTGGTGGCAGTGGGAGCAGGACATCACCCTTTGTATCAGCCATCCTTATCCTTTCCTTATATCAGTTTAAATCATTTTTTAAAACAGTAGACTCTAGCGTACGTAAATGATGTTCTTTTTTATAGCTATGAAATGCCACATTGTAGCATATACCATAAAAAATAGAGTATGCAAAGAAGGAATAGATGCACATTGCCATTGCAGTCTGTTCTCTGAGGCTTTTGTGCAGATTACTGTTTTTTGACATGACCAAAGGCAGCTTCTGAAAGTCTGTGAAGTGTAACTGAGAGAAGAAATCCTACTGGGTGATATCTGCAGTCCTACTGTCAGTACCCTCAGCCCCACTGGAAAAGAATTAAGGTTCTACAAACTGAAGAGCTTAAGCATCTTTGACACAAATCAAAAGACAGAGAATGGACTTCCAAAGTTAGCAAGTAACCAAGTGTTGTGGTTTAGCCCGGCTGGCAGCCAAACACCACACAGCCGTTCGCTCACCCTCCCCCCTCCCTCTCCGGGATGGGGGAGAGAAACGGGAAAGTGAAGCCTGTGAGTTGAGATAAAGACAGTTTATTAAGACAGGGAAAAGAATAACAATAATAATAATAATAGTATTAATAGTAATAATGTGTACGAAATAAGTGATGCACAATGCAATTGCTCACCACCCGTTGACCGATGCCCAGCCTATCCCCGAGCAGCCAGCCCCCCACCCCGGCTAGCCACCCCTATATATTGTTCAGCATGACGTCAGATGGTATGGAATACCCCTTTGGCCAGTTTGGGTCAGCTGTCCTGGGTCTGTCCCCTCCCAGCTCCTGCTGCATCCCTAGCCTGCTCGCTAGCAGGACAGAGCGAGAAGCTGAAAAGTCCTTGGCTTGGTGTAAGCACTGCTCTACAACAATTAAAACATCAGCATGTTATCAGCGCTCTTCTCATTCTAATCCAAAACATAGCACCCTGCCAGCTACTAGGAGGAAAATTAACTCTGTCCTAACTGAAACTAGGACACCAAGTTAGCATCTAGATAAATTTTATTTCTATCATTTTATTACATAAGGGCGAATATTTTATGTCACTGTTTTTCTTAGGAAATTGTGGACTTAGGAATCTCAGTTTCATACATGTTTGAGCTGGAATACAAGAGGCGCTTTTACAACAATCAAATCTTTGTGGTCTACTTATTGTAAAGACAACTTATAAAACTTGGAAGATTTTAACTATGTGTGTGGCCTTCATAGATAAGTTTTAAGTCAAAAGTATTGGTGTTAAACAAGCTGAAGAAGCTGAAATAGTATTTTATTATATATTTATAAAATACTATTTCAGCCTGATTTCCTATGGTGCTTCTTGTGTGGCAGATTGATCAGGAAGGATGCTTTGTTACTTCATGTGGATTAAAAATAGGGCAATTTGTGTTTACCAAATAGAAAGTACAAACATGTTTTCACTTGAACAGTTTCAAAACTGCAAGTCATGCTCTCTGCTGAAAAGACAAGATCCTAGTAAACATACAGGAGGTTAAGCAGATGCAAAAGGATGACAGTTACTGTGCCAGCAGTCCATTTTACTAATATTTGCATGGCACTTGATATAGCGGAGTTGAGGTTTAAATTACAGTCTAGAGGTTTTAGATGAGCAGAAAGAAAGAGTAGTAATTTCTGTTTTCCTGTTAATTCTCCAAACTTAGTCAAGAGTGACTTTTTTTCTCTACTTTCTTTGAAAACTGCTACTCTGTCAATTTGGTTAGAATACCAGAGCTGTGACAGTAAAAAGTCCATTTTAAAATCAAAAACCTTCCTGTTGGCATACCCATGCAAGTTTCTTCCACTAGATTTTGTGGTATTAAAAATTCAGTATACATATTGCCGCTTATCACATTTCATTGAAACTACTGACAGCCTTTTGTTCTGTTGAGGGTTGTTCAGAATCAAAGATTTATGCATCTTCATATGTATCAAAAGATAACTTTTTTTTTTAAAAAAAAAAAAAAGAGTAGTTTGGTTAACTGTGAGCTGTTTGGAATAGATCTGTTTCTAAAATTATTTTTGTCTTTGCTTACCTTTATGTTTGGGTTGTCTGTCTATAGTTTCAGTGGACAACTTGATTGAAAGAAAAGCACAATTAATAAGGAAAAAATACTTTCAAGCTTGAAAGATTACTCAGTGTTCAAGAAGGAAATAGTGATCCCTAATAATTTCTACAGAAATAAAGACAAGCTCTTTCTTGTGTCTTAATCTTCACTGTTTCTTACATACACTTTTTTTTTTATTCTTTTTCAACTTCAGCTCTTCCATTCTATTCAGAGAACGTGTATGGAGTTGCTGAAAGCAATAGGACTTTATCAGAAAAGGATTTGTTGTAAGTATGAGCAAGTACAGTAGTTGATAAGGCACTCTGCAATATGAAATCATCTAACAAGTAAAAAAGTAAAAATGAAACTGGAGAACTACTAGTTTCATCCTAGTTAAAATTAAAGGTAACATTCCCTGCAGACAATTAAATGTAGACTTCTTTAACTGCTTAAAGATCTCCTAGTTTGTGTTAAGCTTTATATTTGATGTTATACAGTGAAAAGTGGCAATTATTATGGGAGAAAGCTTGATTTTTTTTTGAGTTTTTTTCCATTAGTTGCTGTGTCCATCTAAATTGAGAACTTTTGAAATTCTAGCTCTCTTCTGATCTCCTGCGTTTTTTAATTGGGATTAACAATGAAGAGTATTGGTCTTATTACTAGTTGTATAAGTAAGTAATCTGTGCGATTATGATGAAATTGATTATGCTGACTTGGCTGCAACAGGTGGATGTTAATTAGCGGCAGTCATTAATGAGAGAGAGGAACCTCATTTAGGAAGTTTCAAACAGCAGGTTGTATTAAATGACCTAAAGAAGAAATTCCCTCCAATCAATATTTTTGATTCTCTGATACTGTGATTTCTGTCCTGGAAAAGAAAATCGGCTATGGAAACATCTTTTAATTTACTTTCTTTTTGTTGAATTTTATGCATATTTTCTCCATTCTTTCCCTTTTCTTTTGCCTGTCCAAAGAGGGTCTGAGATGATGTTTAAGGATACTAAAGTAAAATTGTAATACAGAATTAGTAGTGTATTTGAGTTCAAGAAGTGTTCCACAATAGCGGGTAAAATCTCTTATGCAAAAATGCGTGTGCATACTCTGGCAAAATGCGCTGCTATTAGGCTGCAATAGATTTGACTGTCAGCATTTTAAAAATGACAAGAGGACTTAAAAGATCTTTTTTTCGGTATACTAGACTATTCTCCTCATTAAGCCTGGGAAAAAATAGGCTCCATAGGAGACAGCCACTTAAAAAGACGAATAGATGAGGCCACAATGAAATGCTTTTGTAAGGATGTGAGATCGTGAAGACTTATTGTTCCAATTTGGACGTAGCCAACATATCAATGCAGAAACACTTTTATTTTTCTTGATCCTCATTTAAAAAAATGAATTCAGAAATAGTATTTTTCATATAAAAAAAAAATCAGTGTTGTAGTAGAACATGAAAAATGGAGACCAAGAGAAAGAGCAACTAAAAAAGTTTTGGGTAGTATAGCTAAGAATTAGCTTCAGCGAAAGTATGCTAACTAAGATCAACTGAGGTAGTCCATGTGCTAAAAAAGGATAATGAAAGACAAAACAAAACACAAGACAAAAAGATACTGTAATCAAGCCTCAAGTGGGCCCTTTATGCAGAGTCTAACCAAGCTATTTTTTTTTGTTCAAGAGCAAAGTAGCATGTTTCTCCTACCAGACTTTAAGCACTGACAGAATTTTGTGATTCTTGTTAAGTACAGCAACCCCATCAACAAATGTCTCAAGTGAATCATATTTTCTGATTGAAGATATAAATATATGTATAAATACAGGAATTCCATGGAATTATTTTTTTCTGTGCTGCTTGGATTTGGAGTGACTTAAGGTATTTGATGTTAGGACAACTTTAAAACTGTCAGAAACCTATTAAATTACGTTTGACCACTCATTTATTTTTCATTAGTTCTGTCTCAGGAAGAAAATGAATTGGGAAAATTTCTTCGATCACAGGGTTCTCAGGATAAAACGAGAGCAGGAAAAATGATGCAAGCCACAGGAAAGGCTCTCTGCTTTTCTTCTCAGCAAAGGTATGTATATCAGCGTTACCATCCAATTGCATGGGATAATGGAAGTTTATTCATCATTGCCACAGTTCATTTTGCTATTTGAGATATGAGGAACCAAGTGATACAAAAGTTGTTATCGACCAAAACTGCTACAGTATTGGCAATATTACTGGATTGCTGTGAGTAGTTTTGCCTGATGCTGGTTTTTGTCCCATGGACCTGCTATGTCTTTTGATCTGCAGATTTCCCCACCTATGCCTGTTCAGATCAGCATTTCTAAAGCTGTACAGGTGCTATCTGCATGGCCTTTCTAGCAGTGGGACAGTAAAGGAGCTGATATCAGCTCCCTCTCCTGCTTGATGGCAGTTCTCACTCTGAAAAGAAATGCTGCTACAGCAGGCCTGTTGTAAAAGTGTCTGGGTCCTGGGAGAGTAGGAAGTGCCTTTCTGGACTAGAGTCTCATGCATTAAGTAGACAGAGAAGAAAGGAATCTGCCATTTCCTGCTTCAACCTTACACAAAAGCCTCCAGGAGAAGATCCTAGGTTGCAACCGAACTCATGCAGATTGAGTAGGAGCAAATTGGTAAAACGTAAGGAATACAGAAGGACTCATATCCACATAAACTCTTGCTTTTACCTAGAGCTCTTGACACAATGACCCTGTGTTCATTCAAAGAGTTTAAAAGTAACAGTACTTGATGGTGTTATGGATTTTACTATATAAGGGTTTCTTCTGGTTTTGTGAATTTTTTTTTTGTTGGTTCCCTCCCGTTCCATATTGGTACTATGGAAGCTTGAATTTCTCCATCATTCAGACGGGAAAATTCAATTCCATGACAAATTACAAATTAAATTCTATGCTTTTACAGGATTTTGGGGGGTTCTTAAATCTGTAAAGTTTCACGATAATTAGCTTAACAGCACAGCTGTTTGGCTCAGAATAAAACATCACATACCAAGCACTGAGAATTTCATGTTTATCTTGGGCTAGATTTTGGTCATTAGCACATCCAGTAAAAGCTATGAGTGGGATCTTCAAAATACATGTAAGGCACCATTAAAAACCCTAATGATTTGCTTCTTTAAAAAGCTTAATGTTTTTTTAGAAATCCCACTGTATGACATGTCTATATAAGCTGAATTTTTCCTTTAAATGGCTGTTTGTCTGCTTGTAGAATGTGAAGAAATGTGCATTGCACCTACAAAAGCCCCAATAAGAAGTTCACATTTTGTCATCTGCCTTACTTGATGCATTTTTAAGGCATCTTTATAAACAAACAACCATAAAAATAGAACCAGTTGTTTGTCTTCCTCCTCTTCTTGAGCCATCCCCAAGCTCATCTTGGAGTCAGGACTGCTCTTATTTATGTTGTATGCCAATAGCAAGCTGGAGAGCATGTAGATGAAATTTGCTGGCTATTGGAGCTGAAATTAGAAATTCTCTCATGCCTAGGAAGTCCCTAAGTGGCAAATTAAACTAGCTGTACACTGATGTGGAGCTGATTGAACCCATTCCAGTGAGGTGGCTTCTGGCAACAAACAGGAAAGCAGAAGCAGCAGGAGGAAACAGCAAAAGTTGGAGTAATTCTGTCTAGTTCCGAGATCCCATTAGGAGCTGAAGTGATGGCATAGGGAAGACAACAGTGTCCCCTACTGCCTCTCCAAAGTGTGGTATCTGGAACAAACATGTAAGAAAATGCCTAAAACCTTCCCAAAGATAAATGTCCTTCAAAGGAATTGTTCAGATTCTTTAAAAAGAAAAAAAAATCAGATAATTATCCACTTGACAGATGACTTCTTTATTTACGCATACATTTAAAGATTAAAGGCTAATAAAGTACTTTTTTTGAGGCTTAACATGACAATCCTGATGCGTCTGTGGTATGTATCCAGTAATAAATTATCTCAGGTATATTCTTACATTTGTTAAATGCAACTGACAAAGAGGAATTTTAATAGCATAAATACAAGCAGTTTGGCTAAATAAAATATACACATTAGTAAAAGTTCCTTTTCCACTCGTGTAAGAGAAAGGAACTGTAAAAGGTAACTCTTTGAACAGGAGTGTTGCACGCACAATATATGTGTAACATTACCCCATTAATGCATACCCGCAACTAACCTGTAGAACTGTCTGAACACAGAGTTAAGTGTCTGAACACAGAATTAAGTGAATTATTTTAACTGTGTGTCTTTTGATTGCTAGTGAAGTGTCAGGAGTTCTATTAATTTGTGTGCTTTTGGGGAACAGCTTCTTTAATGTATTCTTTCATTCATTCCTTCATGCCTTCCCCCAGATTAGCACTGCGTACTCCTTTGAGTAGACTATATCAAGAAGTGGAGACTTTCAGATATAGGGCCATCTCAGACACATGGCTGACAGTGAACCGAATGGAACAGTATCGGACTGAATACAGAGGAGCTCTGCTTTGGATGAAAGATGTGTCTCAGGAGCTGGATCCAGATCTTTATAAGCAGATGGAAAAGTTCAGGAAGGTATGACGTTTCCTGTAGTTTCCTAGAAGGGGATACCTGATGAATGACAATGGAGCGTGATTTTGATTCTTCTGAGGAAGACATAACTCAGCAGCGCTAAGGATGCCATTAATCGTAACTTATCTTTTTCGTGTGACAGAACTCCAATTATTCTGATATGGAATACAGTATCCTTCACAGAAGAGTGGGCTGTAAGGGAAGATATGATAGTAAGAAATAGCATTTTTCAGTAGTCAATTCAATTTCAAGCTAAATCTTCATAATTTAAATAAAATATATGGTTTAAAGAATGTTATCTAATTTTAAATACTTAGCTGTGATGCCTGAGTGACTAATGGAAGAAGATATGTCTTCTTTCGGCCGGGAAATGGAAAATTGAGTTTTGTAACTAAAATGGACAGAATAACAGAAATGCCATAGCATCAGCTGATAAATCTTTGGGTGCAGTCAAAGGCCAGCATTTCAAAATTGACTGTTGTAGGATTTTGGGGAGGAGTCGCAAAGTTGGAATTCAAGTTCCTCGTGCAGTCCAGCATAACTCCTGGGCAACCGCTAAACACTAAAATAGTTAAGAATGCACTCACCATAAATTGTCTTCCCTCAGTGCCTCTCAAGTTTGCTATACTCCTCCCCTGCCAAAGGGCTTCCAACAATCACAAGTTATAGAGGATAGTCTGCAGATTTCCTACCAGGTGTGAGGATGGAATTTATTTGGGCTGATTCTATTCAGGAATGCTCAGGAGACCTTTGCATTTGTTAGTGAAACTTAAAAGCTTTTAGACTATAATGTTCACAGTTTGCTGTTTGTAAGTATTGAGTATTATGAGGAGTTAATATTCTAGCTATAAGTTGGTGGCTTGTGCTCTGAGTAAATGCAGTAAAAAAATAAATTACGAACACTCCAATAATTGAAAACAGAGGCCTAATAACAGAAATTGCATTGAAGCACATGCATATGTATGCATGCGCATGTAGCCTAGAGACAGGTAACATAGAAAAGAGAATCCCTGTTCATTAATGTCTTTCTGTAAGTGAAAGTGTTTTGAGATGAAAGTTGCTTAATTTGGGATTTCAAAAGCTTGACTAAGCCATCCTAACGGGAAGGAACCTGTATGCATACAGACTGCGCCATTTTTGCAAACTGAAGTGGTGACAATAGCAATTAAGAAAGGGGTGGAACAGATGAAACTCCAACTAGTCATCTAATCTTTATTTAATATCCTTCAGTACGGGATATTCCTGTAAGTCTTGTGGCACCAGACATGTATTTTATTATGCCTTGTGGGAAATGTTTATAATGGCAAGTTCTTGCAGGTAAAATAATTGGTATGGTCTTGGCCTCAGCCGATTGCTTATGTAAAATGTTTGATTTATTAGAAAAACACTTAAAAAATGGAATGTTAGAATGAATAAAGCAGTGCTGGTAATGGTCATACAAAACTGATTTATAGCTTTCTTGCAAAATAAATGCTATGGAAGGTATAAATTATATAAATGGGAAAGTAATTAAAATAATGTATGCCTTGACTTGTGAGCTGCTGTAGTTAAAAAATTACATGTGAAATTTCAGCCCTCTTGTGTTGCTGTGCTTCAAGGTCAGCAAAAATATGACTTTTTAAGCTCTCATAAAACTTAGTAGCATTTAGAATTTCCCTATTTTTACCATGTTAAGTATATTTGAAATATTTCTTGGTCTAAAATGAGTTATGTTCTGACATAAAGAAATGATCAATGTGTTAGATGTAGATTCTAAAAAATTATGTAGCATTTCCTTGAATAGCTCAAAAATATCTTGGAGAAGGTCTTTGAACCTTTCTTTTCTCTGGCTGTCAACACAAAACCTTTCAGGTCACATTGTATTGCAGAGAGCAAAAAGCTCTATATTTTGTAGCCAACAAAGTAAAGAAATGCTTTTGGTATCAACTTTCCTATGTATTTTAACACCTGTAAAAAGTAAACTTTTTCTTTATTCATTTTGGAAAAACTTTAGAAAAATAAAATACTAAAGCATAATGTACCTAGATGGCTGTTGCTGAACAGGGCACAACTGTATGTTTCTATTGCTTTATGAATGTAGTAGACAAACATAACTAACGGTGAATACTGCAATCCTAGTTATAGGAGTTCTTTTGTCTTTTTGTTATATTTTTGCTTGCAGATCTTAATTGTACCATAGTGTGGCAGTGTAATGCAGGGCTTTTAAGGCTTATTTTGGATCTCTAACAACAATTTAAGTCATGCTAGCTTTGTGTTGAGAGAGATGTTATAACTATGTATGTAGGGGTTTAAATTCTAAAATATACCATCACCAGAGAGAAGTGTTTGACCTGGAGCTGCTTATGTAGTGATACACCAGCAAGTAGTTAATGAAGCTGGACCTGACAGAGCACTTGAAAAAAAAAGTTTTCTTCAGACTTCTAGTTGTAAAAATCCTAAGTATTACTTCACTAAACATCTTTTTTTATTTCAAGTAAACAGCGCTGGTTTAGAGATTTTTAATTTACCTTGTGCATCAGCAGTATTTATATCACTTGGTGATATAAACAGTCACTTGGTGACTGTTTTTCAAGTTTGTAGCCTTTTATAATGTAATCCTAAATATATCACTATGTATATAGATATGGTACTTGTTTTAAGAGACCAAAGCTAAATCAATCCAGATGGGTTTTTCATACCTTCCCTCAGAGCAGCTTAGGCTAAAAGATCAATAGTTGAGTCAGTATTTTCAGAGCTGATAAAATCTGAGTTAAAACATTGACATTTTTGTAGCTCTCTTTCCAGACAGTGGGGTACTTGAAAGAATTTTCTACTGCTGGTCCCAAGGCATCAGTGTAAAGATGCTAGTTCCAACAATATTACAACTTTCAAAGTGTTCCAGTGCTGATTTTTCAGCAATAACCTGCAGAACAACCCTTTTACACTATTATTTTAAGATCCTTGTGATTGTAGCTATTTGAGTCAAACCAAGGAAACAGGTAAAGTATTTACTTCCTCACAGAGTTGTCTAAATGCTATGTACCTCCATTGTTGTACCCCCCATTTGGGGGACATTTGTCGTTCTCTTTGGTTTTCCTGTAAACAGATTTTATGGATGCTCAAGTGTAGTACTAGTTACAGTGACCTGTCATCCCCAGTTTGGAGTCTGAAGTGTTGCTGGAGAGAATCTAACCAGTGCCTTGCTGTGCGATGCTGTGATATGTAAAAGAATTCGAACAAGTTAATGTCCCCTTACCAAATTCTCCACCACTGATCAGGTGTGTAAGGCTCTTAAGTTTAAGCTGTTTTATTGACTGTACACTACAGCATGAGCTCTGCTGTGATACTGTAAAATTACAGACCAAGTAGCCCAAGTGATGTTGGTCCCTGGGTCTCCTTGCCACAGTTCTGAAAAACATGCAAAATTTTCCATGCATTTCCTGAGAAGGAACATACTAATGTGCAGTGATAGGCTATGCCACAAGGCAACAGCATCCCATAAGCTGCCTATAAAAACCAAGGAAGAGTTTCTGTTCAATTTTACTTAGCTAAGATATCTCAGGTGCTTATACAGGGTGACATAGAGATTCTTATCAAACCTAGACATTACAGTGCCTCCCATAACATGTAAACAAACAACAACAAAAAAAAAGCTAAAAGAATTATCATGCTTCTCTTCAGGCCAACTATAAAACATATATATATATATATATATATATATATATATATATATATATTTAATCTGTCAGATGGCAGTGTGCATATATATATATATATATATATATATAAATAATTGTTACATTGATAGAGCAAATTAATCCTTTCCATACATATGTTTTTTGCTTCCATCGTCCTTCTGCTCTCTGCCTCCCCTTCATTCTGAGGTTCGAAACACAGCTGGGGCAGCTTGGTAAATACTAAGAGCAGCCATACTGGGATCCCTCAGCCACGCTGTGCTGCCTTGGTATCCCAAGACCTGGGCACATGAGCACTGGGGCTCAGTTTCCCCCTTCTGTGTAGTCCTCTCTGCTGGAACTGCTTTCCTAGGAGCTCTGCTTCTGTAAGAACCAAACAAAGCTTAGGTAGGAGGAAGAAAAGTTTGAAACCGTGCAAGGGTAAGAAGCAGTGCATGGTCTGTTTGCCACAGAGCATTGTAAATGCCATCAGATTCATCTGCTTGGAATACAGTGCAAGTCCTGTCTCTGTGGTACTGAGATTTTGCAGCAATAAATATGTTTGTAAGGCATTGTGTATTAGGCAGGGGTACTGTCTGGAAGAGGAGCTGGTTCTTGATCAATATAGTTGTGTGGCAGCTGGGGGGAACAAGAAGTGTGGTTTGTGCTGGGCCTTCTTGTTCTGGGAGATTAGACAGGCCCTACCCCACAATGCAGCACCCCAAACTACTTCAGTGATGCTGAGGAAGTGGCATAGATCCTACTATGGAAGAGAAGTTTCAAGGATATTCCCAGTTCCCCTAAAAATCCTAAGAGTTATAGGACCCTTAATGTCTAGCTGTTACTTTTCATGCAGCTGTGAGAAACTTGCAAGCTTGCGGCTGAGTTGTTTGGGAGCTGTTTATCTCAAGTTCTTCCTAGTTGTAGCACTCTATATACTTGAAACAAAATTAATGCCCTTAAATGGCATTTTAACGTTAAGTCTGGCAAAAGAAAAGGCAAAGCAGTGAGAAACAGGAAGGCTCAACAAGAAGGATTTGTAATGACTTAACGATCGTTTAGACTTGTTTTTATAACTGTACTCATGTAGGGAGTGGCTGGTCTGCACAGTTCTCTGTTAAATGTCTTTTAGGAATGAAAAAGTTAAAGCTTGTGTGAACAGTTGGGGAATAATGAGGATCTAAGTAAATCCATTGATCAAAAGGTCAGAAGGGAAACATTTAAATATATGTATATATTGTAAAGATTTCAGCAAGTATGGATAAGATACATCTGCCACAGCCTTACAAGGAGGGCTTAGGAGGCTGTGGTCACCCCTACAACTTTCTCTCTGCTGCATCCCTTGCCTGTGAGCTGTGCCTGGTGTGAGTGCGCTTTGGCTTGTGCGGTGCTGAAGGGGCTGCATGATGTTACAGCATCATCTGCTGCTCTCCTTCCACCCCCAGCCCATTGACATCACAGCTGCAAGCAGCCCTACAAACCTGGAGGCACTATGGAAAAGTGCTCAAGGATTGTTTTTTTAATTGTCTGTTACATTTAAAAACTCTTGGAAAGCTGAGGAAATGCAAAAGCCTAGGGAGGGAAAAAAAATAATATGGTACTGATCTCTGAAACAAGACCAGACTTGGCAGTTCCTATCCTTGTAAACTTAATTTCAGTTCATGGTAAAATGACAAAAAGAAAAATCTGTAGGCGTTTAGAGGGTAACAAAGTGAGAAGCAGAAAACAACACAGGTTTATAAATAACATTACAGAATTTTGTGATGTTATTTTGTGTTTTTAATTCAAATTATGAAATTAGTAAAAAAAAAAAAAAAAAAAAACGCATTACGTGTAATAAATCTTGATTGTTCAAAAGTATTTGTTGCAGTTTTGTAGAGATTGCTGGGAAAATGAATTTAATCTTGCTAAAATAATAAGTCCTCTCAGGAGTTGAGAATGTTGATTGAGGAAGGTTAAAAACAAGTTTCCAAAACTCATAGAAAACAAGGATGGAAAATACCTTGAATATCGACTAAACTGTATTCCTGCCAGGACAAAATTGTGCATTTTGTAATACATTTTCCAAGTGTTCATCTAGTAAATATAATTCAGTTGAGGGTGACAGTCTTAGAATTTTTGTGGGTATTGGTTGTGTTCTAGTTTAATTATTTAAAAAGTCAACCAAAAGAAAATGTGCTAATGTTAATTACTTCCGCAGATGACAATGATCTGGAAAGTGTTTGGGTTTTCCAAGCAGTAAAGTATACCAGTATCTCAAAGAAAAAGTCTTTGGCCTTTGCAGTCACAGTGGTGTAATCAATAGACTTTCAACTGCCATAGTTATAAATAGCACTGTAAGGGATTCATGTTTAGACCCAGCTATGGTATTCACTGTTTACCATCTTTGTTTTGTTTAAATAGTAAAAAAAAAAAAAGTTGTAAACAGTAGTTAGCTCTGTTTCTTTTTAGGTGATACTTCCACGTCAACTTCCAAGTTTAACTTCATCAGCAAAATGTAAAGCTCTTTTGCCTTTAGGTGACAAGAAATAGGTCTTTGCATGCGAGAGAGCAGATGATTATTGCTGCTCCCCGGAAATGTCAGAAAGACCTATGCGTAGCTGTAGTAGACCACACAGTAGATACGAGATGTTTGTGGCACTCTAATGTGAAAAATAAAAATAATGCTGGCTTTTTTAATACCTATTAGGAATGTGAGATGGTAGAATCTGTCACTTCAGAAGTCCATCTTACTCTTGGTTCAAAACCTTCCTTGAAATATATAAATCCACTCAAAAAAAAAAAAAAAAAAAAAAAGAATCTATTTGCTAATTTGGAATGCTGCTACGCATTAGATGAACAGGTGAGCTTCCAGGAGACCTAGTAATTTTGCTGCAAGATAGCTGCATAGTCCAAAATTAGTTAGACATTATCACTCTGCGCTCAGAGATCCACATCTCAGTGTAGCAAGTGATGGCAGAGATATTAGCAGATTCTTATAATATGATGATAAACAATGCATACATTCTTCACTTGTTGTGAGGTGCTTGTGGCATCAAGACTACGTTTGCTTTCATTCTGGTAGAGAATAACAGAAGGAATGTTACCTCTTTTTAGCATTTTTTTTTATTATTTATTATGGAAGTATATTGTTCTGGAAGTGTTAAATTTAATGATTTACCTGGAGTCATGGTAATGAAAATCAAAACATGTAAAAAGTGCTCTTTGTACAAAATCGTAGCTTTTGCTTTGTCATTATTGTCTCTCCGTGTAAAGTCAGGTGGAGTTTAAGTGCTGAGAATGTCGTCTTTGTGCAGTTCCTGCTGTAATGTTTTTTCCAGGTTCTCCAATGTCAATTTCAGTAGCATTAAGTGGAGAAACCAAAACAGTCCAAGATACCTTACATACAAAATACTTAAGCATTTTTAGTTGGTTGTAAAAGATGTACTTCTTTTGACAGCATGACCTTAAGCAGAAATGTTTTTCACAGTGTAAGTATTTTATAGTCTTATAAATTTAAATTACCATTTCAAGTACTATTTGTAAGGATCGCTGTAGAGAATGAGATAAAATCAATGATTTTCTGAAGCCATTTCATGTATATTAAATATCACTGATGATTGTTACTGGGTTAAAAGCAAAGTAACAATTTGTGATAGAGATGCCCTTTTAAAAGCATGATAAAAGGATGCTATTTAAAAATAGAAGCAAGCTTCTTGGAACAGATTACATCATCTTAAGATGTATTGCTTGTAGAATATAGTTGCTTCCAGAGGTTGATGCTTGCCCTTGAGAGGTGGTTCATCATCTCTTCAATTATTTTTAAGAAGAATTTGAGATATGAGAGCCAGCAAAATGGCTGTAAAAAGAATAAAAATGAAGTGTCAGACTACAAATACAGTATATTTTTGAATGATCTTGTTTAATGTAACCTAGCTGAGATGAAAAAAGGTGGACTTGGTTTAATTCTTGTGCAATTTCAGACCTTTATGTATACCAAGAAAAAGCAGGCTAAAACTGCTGTTCTTATAATTAGAAGAACTTGTAATGCTTCAACAGAATATAGCAAATAAAAGTATATAATAATAATTTTTAAAAAGATAAGTGATTGAAATCAATAATGGTGTTAAGTCAAACTTTAACATTGGGGTTTGTAGCAATAATTATTGCATTAAACAAGCACTCTCAAATATGATGTGAGAAATGTTGTGCTCCAACAGTTTTTCTTAGACTTTATTTTATTAGACTTTTTCTGAAGTCTAATAATTATTGAATGTGTAAGCATTCAATGTAATCCTGAAATCAAAAAAAAAAAAAAAGGAAGAAGAAAGGAACTACCAAAGGTTGTTTTCACTTAATTATCCTGCTCTGTTTTGATCTTAAAATCAGAAGGAAATGATGATTGCGTAGGGAATTTCAAATGCTCGCATGAAAACTCTAACCCTGCAAACCAGTCTGTGTGGGTAAAGCCCCTAACCCACATGGATCATTATGTGAATTCAGAACCTAAATGAAGTGTAAAAATGTAAACAAGATAGGTTGTGAAAGGAGAAATGAGATTTGAAAAATTCCCTCAGTCTTAATAATCTGGAAGGCTAGGAGAATAGCTAAAGAAATATATTTTAAAAATAAATGAAATACAGATGTGACTGAATTGAGAGAATTCTGCAGGAGAGAAGAATAAACAGGAAGGGGAATACAGCTGTTGGGGAAAACATTGTTTACACAAGAGAACCAAGTTTTTCTATGGTCGCCACTGCCCAGGAATTCCTTTTTATACTTTTCTAAAATGCCTGGGCACATACATAATGTAGTCCATCTGCTTTCACTTCGTAAGGCCTTTGCTGTTCAGTTATGTGCTACATAGGCTTTGAATCTTTACAAAGATGCTAAGTTTGATTTTTCTTCTTAACATATGAAACCAAATTGAAGATATGAATGAAAAAGAAAAAATAATCTAAAAAACAACAAAACCATTCTAACCAGAGAAATGGCTAATGTGACATTTCATCTTTGTTTGTTTTTAGGGATATTCTACCTGAACCCTGTTAGATTTTAAATGTTTTAAATGTTTTCTGTGATAGAACAGTGTAAAGTCAGAAAAGCAATGCAGAAAGATTGGGTGATTTTTATAATAACTAAAATCTTTCTAAGTTTGCATCTGGACAAAATATAATTAAATTGTTTTGAGGTATACCGGTGAGGTATACTCATTGGTGTATTAAACACCAACCATGAAACTTTATAATCATCATGCATTTATTTTTTTATTTAACAACATTGTCATTTCAGGTAATATATAGCTTAGTTGTGTTTCTTACTGGAGCTGTAGTAGTGTAGAGGATTATGTACAACAATGCAAATCAGTAAGTATCGTTCTATTATCTATGCAGAAAAAGATTAAATAGAAAGCAAAACCTGAAACTCAACTGTACAACTTCTTTTCCTTCATTAGCACTGTAATCAGGGTGGCTTTATGCTCACGACAGTGAGCATCTAGGGAGTAAATATTAAAGGCAACCTGGTCATTTTGGTGATGTTACAGGTATTTTTCTTGGAGTGTTGGTGTCATACTGATAAGGTCTGCAGTGTGTCAGTTGCATTCCCCAGCATTATCTCATATCCACCCATCCCAAGTCTACTGCCATCCTTTGTGTTGGCCAAGAGGACCTTGAAGGCCAGCTTAGTGTATTATGGTGCTTTAACTGGGGAAAATGCTACTGCCCCTAAGCATGAGCTTTTCACATCCCATTCCAGTTTATTTACTTCCCCTGTCTGCCTACTCAAAAGGGACTGTGAGTCAAGTAACAGTCTTGCCCAGGCCCTGAAGAATTTAATCTGGAGGCAAATAAATGAAAAATATAAATGATATTTTCTAACTGTGATGATATTGCACCTAAAGGATTCAAGAAGACCTCCACCATATTCACCACTTCAGCAAATGAGATAGAAACTGAGCTGTATAATTACTAGGTGAATAAAATCTTGAGCATAGTAGAGAGTTTAGTTTTACACTGTATTGCAATTTTCTTTACATCATACCTCTTGCTGGTCTTTCAGTCCTCGCAAGTAGTGATAATAACCTGTCTCTGTCTCCTGCGAGGGGTAACTGCCTAATTGCTCTCCCCTTGCCATCACCTCCCCAGCTCCATGTGTGCCAACCATCCTTTGATCTCCGTTTCCATAATATAATCAGCACAATTGACTTGTGGAAAAAACGCGGAGCAATTCTCAGTACATTTAACACAAAGTCCAGGTTTCTTCTGGTTTAGAGCTGATGAAGATCTTTCATACCAGAAAGCTTATTTCTTTGCCTTTGCTGTCTCCTTTGGTTGGCCCACTTCTTGCTACAAATCTTTACAACCATTTTTGGCATCTTGCAGACTTGCATCATAGTATCCCCAAAATGACTGGATTCAGACTGTATTGAGTTACATGCATGTGTGCAAAGAACTGTTGGATTTTATCAACTCCCTCACAGTCATTTGAGGAGATGTTCTGAGTTTTTGGTTACCAGGACCAACCTCTTCCCTAAAGAGGATGTAAATTCTTGTACAAAATTGTGCACCCGTTTACAGTTTGGAATAGTGTGTGTCCAAGCATGCTGTTTTGGTAATTACTCACAACTGCAGACTGACAGATGTGTGCTTACTGCTGGAACTACATTTGGGGCTCATAATGTAAAAGCCTGTCCCAGAACTATGAAGTAATGCTACTTAAGTGAGTGTTGTCCTGTTTGCAGTTAAGAGTTTCCCGGTCAACAGAATAGAGAAATCATTGGTAATTATTTTCTGTGCATGTCATTGCTTCAAGGTCTGTATTAGTGTCAATACATTTTTTTCTTTCAGCTTAGTATAGCACACATCCTGAGTTTGACTAATACTGAAACTTGTCACCAACAGAAAGCTGAGGCACGTATGTAGGCTGCTTAAAGTAGAAAAAGCAGACCTTCTGCTAGGAAGGTTAGATGCTAGATGGTTACTGCCTTCCCTTCCTTTAAATTGTCATTTTCTGTTTGTTCCCTTCTAAAAACAATTTCCATATTGATCTAAGCTGTAAAAATGAAGTACTGTGAGAAATCTTACCATTGCAATTGCTTGAGTGATATGTTTTGTGTTGGCTGATAATCAAAGAGTAGCCAGAAGGTGTTTACCCTCTGAGGGGTAAAGCTGCTCTTGCACACAGTTTATGCCTGTGAACTCCTGTCTTGGACTGGAAATTATTCCTATTGCAGGTTTGACAGGGATTTGGTCAGGTAAAGTAAGAGGTTTTAGTGAGGCTTCATCTGCCAAGCAAATCGAAACAAAGTCCATCTTCCCTGTACCACAAAGCAAAAGACTTCGATGGAGGATGTGGGTGTAGAAAGTTGCAGCAGGCCAAGGCCTGCAGTCACACACACCTTCTAGCGGTTGCGTGAGTGGGTAAGTTCTGCCCTGTTAAGGCTCTGTGCGTCGCTTTGGCCACCCTGTGTAGCTGCCCTGGATGTGCTCCTGCTTTGTGGCCCATCCACAGCTGCTGTTCTAGGGTTTGTTTTTTTTATGTGATAAAACCCCTTTTTGTCATGTAAATACCAGATGGCCAGGGAAATTGCATTCACCCAATGTGAGCAAGTTTTGAGGAGATACCGCAGGTGTTCTTGCTCTCAGCTGTCACGTACCTGACTGTATGGCAACTGCTCCTTCTTTGGTGCAGTTCAAAGTAATACAGATTACTTTAACCATAAGTAGTTTGTCCATATGCTGGACCAAAATAGAGGAGAAGGCTCATGCAGCCAGCAGTGGTGTCAGCAGGGGTGGAGCTGCTGACAGCACCCCAGTGCTGTCCCATGTCTTCATCTGGAGCAAGAGCTACGGCTCCTTGGGTCAAAGCCCCTGAGGTCAGACCATACCCTACATACAGTAGGCACATTCATTTGGAGTTCATCTCTTTCACTCTGCACAGGCAGGAGATGTAGAAGTTGGTACGTACCATGTAAAGAGCACTGAGATATGTATTTGAAAAGTAGGGCAAGATTTTTAGAAAGAAAAAAACAGTAGTACCAATAAGAGTTGCTTTTTTTTTTTCTTCTGGGAAGAGGAATGGCTGTACAGATGCGCTGCTGTTCTGAAAGATGGTGCCTAAATGTAGTTTAACTGGTGTGAAATTCAATGCAAATGTTCACTGCGTTTTGAGAATAGCATATATGAACTTAGCTTAAAAATGTATTCTTCACAGCCTAAGTCAAGTAAACAAAGTCTTGTTTAAACATGCTTAGCAACTGTTTAATTCAAAGTCATTTTAAAAACACTTCAGTTAAGCTGCGGAAAAGTAACACATCTCCTCCATCTCTAGGACTGAGCTTGGAAGATCTTGAATCTTGTAAGATGGTGTGACTCAGTCATGTTTTTTGCTTTGCCTGAGTTTTAGTGTGTGGTTATGTTGTGCTGTGATCTTAATTTCAGTAATGATTTTGAGTGTGCATCTGATGGATTGAAGACTGTTGCTGTTGCTGCTTTTTGCTTCTTAAATTTAACAGACTTTTCCCTGTTTTATAGGAAGTCATGATTGGAGTTATGAAAGTGACCCACATCTCATGTCTGAGAGTCAGTTGCATCCTGTATTTGATAGATCTTTTTCTTAAAGCTGACTTACTGATTTTGCTTTGTATTGTGTGTTTTGTTTCAAATAATTCATTGCTAGTAGAGTGGTTGGATTCATATTCTGAAATTGCACTGTGGTGCTCTGTTTGTAAAAGCTGTTGTGAGGCTTATAGCTAAAGATTTGTTCTCTGGTTTTTGGCTGGTTGAACTTGCTGGATTGTGCTGAGAAATGTAAGGTTGGTCAGGGCTGTGTTCAGCTGGTGGTTAGGTGGAAAGGATTCAACAGAGGCTGGTCTCACCAAATAATATGCCCTTGTCTCCCTGTGTTGGGCCATGCTAGAGTGGCTTGGGAAATTGGGAAGGAAGAAGAAAATATCTCCAGAACTCCTTAGCAAAACAAAGTTAAGAGTTTTTCTGTTGCTATTGGGCTGTACCTCTCAACCTGTTGGTTTTGTTTTGTTTTTCCTCTGAAGGGACTAAATTATTTTTTAATAATGGAGGAGAAAGTGTATTCATATTGCTGCAGGGCAGTTGTTCAGAAAGTTATTTTGCACAGAGAGCAATGTTACTCGCCACAGACTGTTTTCATGTCTCAAAGATATTTGATTTGGATGTAACAAAATTTTGCTGCTGCAAAGATGCATTTGGATCCAGATCTTTGCACTACAACAGTATTGATAGTGGGTTGGAAAAGGTGTCAGATTCAACTCAAAGTTAAACAGGCAAGGAAAAAAATGCACTCTCTTGAGATGTATTCAAGCAGAATACCTTGTTGGTTGAATACCAGGAAGACCTTGGCATATGAATTTGGAGTATCTTTAACTGATGGACCGGTTCTGATTAGAATATCTAACCCAGTAGTAGGGCTGCTCTAACAATATTTATTTTTAGCAAACTACCTTGTCAAAAATTATAAAAAAGGGGAAAAAAATAGCAGTATATATGCTTTTTCCAGAGGATTCATGTAGACAATATTACTGTTCAGTGCACCACTCCCCTTTTAAATATCATGAGTAAAAGTTTCACTCAGCAGACAACCCTCTAGGACTTGAACAAGAAGAGAGGAGTGTTGCCTGCATGCTTGGGCAATGGATGCTGGAAACCAAGCTAGACATAGCCAGTAGTTTTTGACAGTTTGCAGAATTGAAATCCCAGGTCTGAATATATACATAGACTTCGGTGATGTACAAAATTTTGTGAAAATAAAATATTGAGATCTGGGCTTCTCTCTGCACTGCAGTTACAATTGTAGAAATGTTGGAGTGTTTGAAAATTGCTCCCATTCCCTCCCCAAATGAATCTGTGAATGCAAAGCTTACTTGCTGTCATACAGTTGCAATATAGGGAGCATTTCTACATGCTTTCTATTATTTAGGCATGTTTGGGCATAGACAGTGCTTGAATACACCCTGGCAATTGAAAATGAACACTCTTAGAGTTATAAAATTCTTTCATTCTTTGTGCTTTTGAATTTTCATTAGGGAAAACCTGCTATTACTGCAGTGAGAAAAAGATTGATACCTTTTTGGAAAAACGGAAGTATCCATGGTGCCTTACATCACAGAACAGCTTTCAGACAGCACCACGAGAAGGCATTGAGCCAGTGGGAGTCCAGCACAGCACCTTGCTCACAAAGCCACCTTGACCCGCCTCAGGGTTACCTTATTTGTAAGGATGGATGCGTTAGCTCAAACGCAATTCCCCCCATCTGTCCATTATCTTTGTTTGTGACCAATGGTAGCAACCAGGCAGTTGCACAGAGCAAATATATGGTGATATTTTCTTATAATACTGTGACCAATGGAGGCATCATAAGCTGCAGTGCTGTGTTTTTTTTTCTATAAAATTGACCATTTGCCTTTTGAACTCTGGTCCTCACAACAGATTGCTATGATTTGAGAGTTGCCCTACTAACACAGACGTCATGTAAAGATCCACTGTCCTGTTGAGCCCAAACTGCTGGTTTAGTATAATGCTCTCTGCTTCCTGTGTTGGCCAATGTATAGTCTTTCCCAATGTTTGTATATGCGGTCTGATAGCCTCCCAACGCTCTCCTCATTCAGCTCTTTTTTCCATACCGAAAAACCTTAATCATTCTTCTTACAGAAGCTAGTTACATCTTTGATGATACGTTTGTTCTCTCCTGCCTTTTTCCCCTTCCAGAGTAATGTAGCTCTTTTCCCTCAGTGCTAAGGCTGAACTGATATGCTTTTGCAGATCCATCTTGGCTCTGGGCAGAAGAAAAATATAGAGTGGGGAAAAAAAATCTTCATGCCACGGTATAATAATCATGGAACCAAATGCACAATGTGTGAGGAGGTTCTTGTTTCTCCACAAACCTAAAGAGATACAAGAGAGGTACAGCGTAAAACAGCAGGAATAAACACAGGGCTAGGAAGGAAGTGAGGTGGTACAAGAAGGAAAAGAGGGAAAGGAGTAAGGTGTTTGTGTATTTGTGTAAACCAGAGAGGAAAGCTACTCAGTAGGATTCAATTTCTGTGATAGCCATCTTTGAATATATTAGAAGATGGTACAACCAGCCTTTGTTTTTTTGGGGCGAAAAAAGGAAGAATATTCAAGTCAGCCATAATTTTGTATCCTCGCAGGGGTCAGAGAACTGCTCACATCTGCTGACTGTCAGTGGTTGTGAAGCAAGCAGTTTTGACCATGGCTTAGTCGTTACTGCCATGCTGGAGTTACATGGCATGTAAGCCAATAGACTCCAGGCAGTAAAATTTTTACAGGCTGAGTACTGAAAAAACTTAAGAGGCAGACTAGACAGAAGTGTGACACAAAGAACAAATTTCATATTCTACAAAAATGATTGCTTGTGTTCATGACCTCGCTGTTTTGTAAATATGATATTTGTATAATAACCTTTAGGAAAAAAAAATTCTCTGTTGGGATTTAAAAATAGCACTGTTTCCAATAACATATTTTGTTACCTTATATATTTTTTTATATTGCTTTTAAAGAAAAAACAAAATACAGGAAAGTTCATTAAGCACTTTGCTTCTTGCCATGACGTTGTCCTTGACCCAGGTGGCTTACCACAGAAGAACATGTTGCAGACAGCCAACTAGGTGACATGGGTTTCGAAACAGGAAGAAAAAGGCAGGTATCTGACCCAAAGTAGTGGGAAGATAAGGGCAGAAAGGGCTAGAAATTAAGAAAAAGCTACACTGGCAGGTAAAAAAAAAAAAAAAAAAAAAAAAAAAAAAAAAAAGCAATACGCAGTTAAAGAAGAAAACAGAGAATGGAAGTCGTAGTTTGGCATACATTTGTATCCTGAGCATGATGGCTTCGTCTCCATTGACTGCAGATACTAACAGCACGGTAGCATCTGCTTGGAGTCCTGTATTTAGGAGCTCTTTTGTACATTTAATTGTAATTTCATCTCTTTGTATATTCTTCTTTACTGCTTTCAGGCAGCAAATTGCTAATTGCAGTTATGCAGCTGCATTTGCAAGGTGTCTGCTCCAGTTTTTGTCAAGATCTTCTGTGAAGATGTAGCTTAGCCAGCAGCAGGAGTCTCTAGGAAACAGAGACAGTTTTTTTGAGCAGTCCACACCTCTGGCTTAAACTGGAGGGGGAGAGAGAGAGAGAGAGGGAGAATCAAAAGTATAAGAGGTAACTTGAGGACTAGAGGAAATTGCTTTAGACAAGGTGTTTCTAGGTCAATCTGTCTCATTTATCGAAGAGAAGATGGAGAGTTGGCTTGACTGTGGTATGTAAGTTCCTGAAGCTCCTCAGTCCCCTCTTCAGGAGTTTAGCAAGAATCATTTCTTGGAAGCTTATACTAGATGAATTCAAATAGTAAATAAGCACATATTTAAATAGTTATGGTTGTTATTAACAATAAAGGAACTTGTTTTATTTCCAGACAACACTTAGGTTAGAATTCCTTGCCTTATCTTCTGACATTAGCTGTGTAGGTGTCTGCACTTAAGCTAATCATCAAATGCTCCCTTTGTAGTCCAGTGGAGAGAAATGGGCAGTTTTAGGGTAACATGAATCAAACTCTATAGAGTCAATAGTGGATGGAGAGCTGGCCAGCACAAAGTAAAAAAGACTGGAGAGTAACAGCGTAGATGTCAGCGGCTGAGCTCGTTGCACCTAGCTTGTCTTTCTGGAAGATGTGCCTTAGGGCAAGCGCAGGAGTGATGTTTTGTGATTGATCTGTTGTGTCCATAAACTCTCTAGCCAAATACATAGCAACTAGTTAGGAACACTTTTCTAGAAAACCTCCTACAGAAATTCCCAAAGCTGGATCAGGTACGAATGATTTGGCTATGCATAAGGAAAAATTTTGGCACAACAGTGACTACAATTTTGAGGATTACGGTGGGAGTTAAAATGGCTCCCAAAGAATTGCCGAAACGGGCTCTGTCCTATCAGGGTAAGTGTTGACAATCACAGAATCACAAAAAATAATGGATCTTTCTTAGTGCTTCCTGGAGTTTAAAAGTTTGTTACCCACAAATACCTGAACATTTTAATGAAGTGTTTTTAACATATCCAAAAAAAAAAAAGTACAAATTTGTTTTACTTAAAATTCAAAATTGCAATATTTTTAAAACTATTACTTCAGCTAAAGCTAATGACAAATCTGAAGTGTTTTTTAAACTCTGAAAACTTAGTATATTTGCATTGGATTAAGCTTCGCCTATTACCTAATTATGTTGTTTTCTAGGTAGCTAAGGTTTTAAATATTGTAATTGCTGATGGATTTAAAATACAGAACATTATCATCCCACCTTAAAAGATTTTCAGGTTGTTCTGTTCCATTCTGGGAGATGATAATGATCTCTAGTGATAAATATGTATATGTATGTTTGTATATGCAGTTTAGGTTCTAAGTAGTGCAACCTTGCAAAGTTTCTTAAATATAGCTTCTTAAAAGGCTCTTAAAATTTTCCTTTTCAAGTTATATGTTCAGTGCCTCAGGTTAGCATGGCATGTTAGAGGCAGAAGTAAGAGCTGTCAGAGTACAGTCAGTTTCCTGATGAAAAAAGAATTAAAACCCCAGTTCTGTGGTGTAGCATCAGAGACACTGATGGGAATAGAACACAAAATGTGTTCTTTTATTTCTGTTAAGAAAAAGGCCTATGAAACCCGGTTGTATTATCCATTGCATGCTACACTCTAATTTAGAGCTGTACGTTGTGTCAAAGCTATCATGTGTCGGTGTAAAGTGTCCATGTGAAATTTAGTTCTGTTATGTAATCCTTTCCTTGCCTGGTACACAAAAATTCTCCTGTCTATAGCATCTTTATTACCACTTCCAGAGGGGGACAGAAGGAGTAGAAAGAAGGAAGTTTAAAATGCTATGGCTTTACCCCTGAGAAATGGTACACAGTGTGCAAAAAAGCCCCCTACAAAGCCTGAAATTTTAAGTAGTAATTTGAGTTCAGTTTTATCTTCATACTAGTCAGGATATGTTTATATTTTTATTACAAATCAGTAGAAGCAGGAAAAAAAAAAATCCAAGCCCTTCAAACTCTCCTAATTATCAGATCCAGGAGCACAGCTGAAGGCTGAAGTTCATTTGAATGTGCTTTGTCCAGACACCCTGTGGCAGCTCTAATGCTTTTTAGCTGGTAGGTGTTGGTGGTAGAGCTGTGCACGTGCATGCACAGGTGCTGATGTGCATACTGCACTGAAGGTTTAAGAGAACTGTACCGCCCAAATCAAGAACAGCGCATGCTGCTCGTGATCATGTCTGCAAGATAGGAATGTTTAGTCCTTTCATTTTGGAAAATGGAAGGAGGGATTGCTACCTTTTGAAGGAACCTTTTAATTTCTCCTACCTTCTGTGTTTTGTGCTCAGCCTGCGTTACCGAGTGCCTGACTCCACTACTTTGGAGATGCCCAGGGTGGTCTCATCACAGGGCTCCTGTGCAGGTGCATTGCATGGTGTCTTACAGCGTGTGCTGGTGCTGGACTTGGTGCTAGCACGGCTGGCATCCATGCTTAGTGAAAGGGGGAAAAGAAAAGTTTTACCAAGGGCTACAGCATTCTGGTTCGGTAGACTCCACTGTCCCCAGGGCAGGAGTCATCCCTTAGGTATCCAACAAGGGCTTGTTTTCCCAGCGCAGTCCCAATTTAAACCTTCATCCTTCAAACACTGGCGCTTGTACTTAAGTATCGCACATCACTGGGGCAAGACCTGTAACTTATTCAGTACTTTTTGGTGTCTCGTGCAGTGGGACCCCATCTCATTGAAACCTCCAGTAACTGCTGCGATACAAATGTTAAATAATAATGAGCAATAGTATTTGAAATCAAAGGGGATAGATGAAAATGGGAATTATCATCAAGGACTATTGTTCTTATGTGAGAATTAAAACTATTACAGCTGTTACTTTGTCTCACATTTTGATTACAGAGGTGAGTGAAAAATCCTGTCTTTGACTAAATCTTATTTTGTGAGAAGGAAAACTGAGTGTAAGAATGATGCTAACACACAAATTCAAATAGGATGAGATAGTGAAAATGGCTATAATAGAGCTGGTTTGAATGACAGAATTTGCATGCAAGCTACCGGGTTTGGGGGAATAACATTTTGATTATAAAGTGACTTTTTACTAGTTCTTTTCTTTAGACAGCTTCATCAGAGTATAAGCAGAGTGAAATATATTTCAGAGTCACGGAGATTCAGTTGTTCTGACTAGAAATGAAAAATATTGTGATTAAATGGGAAAAAACAAACAAACAAACAAAAAACCTTTTACCAGCGTATGATGAAGACTTCATGGTCATTTTGTTTGTACACAGTGTTTCAGATCTAGTTTGACAGAGAAAGGTGATTGTTCTTTGTCCCAGTAAATACAGCAAAATGCTGCTACTGATTCACCAATCCATATTAAGCTGCATTTCTCTATATTCTGCTACAGAATGCTATAGCATTTCTTCTGCTTCCCCCTCTCCCCCCCCTTCTTTCTTTGCAGTACTTCTTACACTCCTGCTTTATTGCGTATGTTCAATTCCAGGACTGTACAAACATGCTGCAGTGAGAACTCTGAACAAGTGAATTAGATATTCCAATTAAATCTAAAATCTCAGGGTAATTATGTCAGGTAAATTGCTAGTAGGTATTTGCAATTATTTGAATAGAGATTGATTTCATCACGTTATGTTGGATATCACTGTTTCAGCTGAATGTTTAAAGTTCTCACTATAAATGTTTCAGCTGCTTAAAAAAAAAAAAAAGGTCTTACGTGGCTGAAAAGTCTTTGTGCTATGTTGTATCTTATGATAGACTTGCCTTGATCAAGTCCATACCTAATGAGTTTTATGCCACTTTTGGATACCAGGAAGTTTTCTCAATCTCCTTTCCAGAACCTTTATCGCTTACAACACAGTTAGCCTAATCTATGTTTAATTTAGCTTTCACTTACATCTGTTGTCTTTTCTCATGGATTTGCTGATACACAGAAACAACCTCGAAACAGGACATTTTGGTTTTCAATAACGCTGTTCCAAAGCATTATTTGCTTGTACTGCTGTAGTGACTGGGATCTGAGTAATGGGTAGCAATTCCGCTCTGCTAGTCTTCTATAGAAATAGAAGAAAAAGGCAGCTCGTAAGGCAGGCATATCTGCAATTTTTCCACTCATCCCACAGAATTAACCATTACTTCAAAGCTGATTTATCTGCTGTTCTTCTGTGGCAGAAAGGCTGACGATATTTTTGTTGCTTTAAAGAGTAAGACAGGTAGACGACTAATGGTAATTAAGTCGTTTATAAGAACTGCAACACGACTGCGAATTTGCTTAATAGGGTGAGGTGCCTGGGAATGTGTGCACAAGCAGGAGAAATTGCAATTAAGTCCAAAATGTCAAACTTGAGAAATGTATCACTGGAACTTACACACTTTTTTCTAGGTTACCTAAACTCATACCTCTTTCAAGAATTGTTCCACTTCTTGAACAGATTTGGTGTACGTCTGCTTAGCTTCAAACCTGGCAGATATTAGGATCTATTACACTGTTCAAGTGGTTTTCCTTTCTAGGTAGGCATTTCTCACTTTGTAAATTTCATCTCCTAAAATTAACTTTTATCAATGTTTCTCATCAGTTCATAAATGAAGGGCTAAGGCAGATGAACAGAAGTTCGCTACCTCTTCTTTAAACATTGTTCTTATGTATTATTCCTACAAGTTCATGGAACAGAGATTAATACATACAATAAATACTATTCCCACTCAAGGGAACAGTTGAGTCAAAGTATAGCCTGCAAAATGCAGAACATAGCAAAGCACACTAAAATCAGGCTTAGTACTGTGGAAGACTTAGGAAGTCCGCATGTTGCACGTGAAATAGTTTAGTTACAGTCATTATTTTGTATAAAACATTACCTTTTATGTTCTCAGACTATGCAGCATCAATCATGACTTTAAAAAAATAAAAATCAATAGGTGCTTGCATGTGTTGGTGTAAAATTGTAATGGGTGCTCCTTTTCATAACTTCGTAGCTTGACTGGTGTTATTACAGTTCTGTGGGAGCCGTGATAACCTAGTTCCTTATGCTTTCTGTGCTGTATGCTACATACTTTGTCCTCAAACTGCAGTCTACTTTAGTCTTTAGAACAATTAGGTATACCAGAAGGTGCTACACTTACTTAATGCAGAGATTTGTGTCGATTCCATCTGCTGGTGGAGTTTACCCAGAGCCCCCAGCAGGAAGGTTTGCTATATTCCAGGAATTTTTCCCTCTTGATTTACTTCCCCCCCTTTTCCACCCTGTACACACATTGTGCATGCTTTTCAGATCGAGTAAGTGAGAGGCTGGGTGACAAATTAGACTGAAAGCATCTGTTTCTGCTTCTATGCTGGAAGTGCTGAGACAAAAATATACAGTATATAGAATGAGTTAGTGCATTTATCTGATTTAAGTTCGGTTTGGAGATGATGCCTCACTAGCTGAATTCTCCCTGAAACTGGGCTACTACTAGAAATAAATTTTGCATTTTACGATAGACTAAAAGAAAGTAGTAACATAGAAGTACTATAGAAGACATAAATGTTCCTTGAAAACACATGACAAATCCATATTTTAGTAACTGAATGTACTGAACAGGATTTTTGATTGCGTCTAAACTTTTTTTTGATGATAGCACTATTGAAAGCTGGGCCTTTTCTGTTTGAGTATAGATTTAGGAACCTGTGTTTGCAAATATTTGCCCTTACAGTCAAGCATCCCAGAGTCTGACTTTCAAACCCCCAGGATTTAGGATCTTAACACTGTCTATTAAAATGTCTATTAAATGTCTATTAAAAACACAGTCTATTAAAATTATTTCAGTTTTATCTGACTTCTTAGAGTTTATCAAGCTATTGATTTAATGCTTTGTTTTCTCATGTGTTCTCTTTAAAGAATTCTGTCCCTTAAATATTGTACTTTGATATTTGCATTAAAAAATTAAAAGCAGATTGTTTTTCCTTAGAAAGAGGAAAATAGGGAGGGTAGTGGTCTTTTTTATGTCAGTAGTGCCATGGTAAGATTTTCTTGTACAGCATAAATCTCATAACTAGCACCTATGGATTCAGATGCTTCAGAGCTCTTTTATTGTAAAATGTCTGCCTTGCCTTTGCTTCAGCACAGTTCTCGTACTCAGTAAAATCCCAACACTTCTCAGACCAGGATTTTGAAGGAATTTCTTATGTTGTGCTCAAGTGAAACAAAACATACAAGTAAAAATTTTCAGGATAGAAACCACAGTGAAGTCCTGTTTGTAATGTTTTAAAGAGTAATTGCAGAGAAAGGAGAAGATTAGTATGTATTACATCAACTTTCCCTTGAGTAGAAAAGCAAAGGTTCGTTCTGATAACTTGTGTGGTATTAAGCAGATTACACTTTGTAAGTGTAAAGGTTTTATACCTAATTCCTGAAGCCACAAGTGATCTTAAAAGATTTCTAATAATAATTTAAATTGAAAATGCACTTATATGTAAAAGGCAAAAGCTTGTGCTGATGCATTATGTGGTGTTCTTCCTGGGCTGTCCTACACTGCTGCTGTAAAATGGACAGTGCTTCTGCTGAATAAACTTTCAGTACATCAAAAAAGCTGAAAAACATTCTTCACTGAACAGTTCTTATACTTTCGCGTCTTCCCTGGTTGGCAAGATAAATGTGTGTCATTTGGTAACACAGCACTGCATTAGGTATTTTGGATCATCTGTATGGACATATCAAGTATATATGTTTGTATTCCATGTTGTGTTATGAATCCTCTTTGTCAGGGTTCTAGGTTTAAAAAGAGGCAATTGCATGTTAAGATAAAATGTTGATGTTGTTTCTTGCTAAGTGCCACTGAAGACTGTTTGTAGGAAGACTGCAACTAGAAACTTCACAAGTTTTTTGTTTTCTGGCCTTTTTATTTGTCTTTTAAGGAGCTGGAGACATGAGATAGACCCAAATCCCAGTCTGTTGTATGAAGTGGAAACCATGGGTGCAATTTCCTCCTTTCTAAGGGAATTCAAATCTGTCTCTGTCTCACCAAAACATATCCTAACTGCCGAAGAACTCTTCCAGCTATGGACAGCCCCCTTTAGTTTGAAGGTCTTTCAGTATGCTAAAACAACACAAGTAGAGTGGAATCATAGAATCACAGAACGGCTCGGGTTGAAAGCAACCTTAAAGATCATCTTAGTTACAGCTCCCCCTGCCATGGGCAGTAGTCAGTAAAATGCTGTAGTCTAGTGGTTAGAGCACTGGATCGGGCCAGGAGAAGTTCGGGATGTAGTTGTGTGACCAGAAGTCTCATGTACTATAAGCGAGTTTGGGTAAATGTGATTGGAAATATGGTAACCCTAATGCTTCAGATTACGTTATGAGGTGTGTCTCTGTCCTTCCTGTGTAAAGGAGCACAGGTACTTGCTGCAAGGTGCTGGATTCACTTCTCTAGACCAGAAGCATACAAGTTTGTCATATCTTGTGTGACTGAGTCTGTGTATTTTGAACAAAATAAGTTTACTCTCAGAATTAGGCAAGTAAAGAAAAGAAAATGTGTTTGATTTTGGTTTGTTGTGGGTTTTTTTTCACTGAATTGTTTTGGGGTAGATATTTTATTATGACAGAGTTGTAAGAAAAATTATCACATTTTCTGCTTTGATAATTTCATATTTACTTGGATGAAAATTTTGTTGTATACAAAGATCTCTGTTAATACAATATTTAGGGTATTGTACAAAGCTGTTTTAAAAATGAGGTATCCTGTGCACAAAATGCATCAACTGTCTGCCCTGATATGTGATGAGAATACACGTCTTTTTGTTAAATGTGCTGTTTGTGTAACAGACAGTATCTTGTATGCACCTAACACTTAGCAGAAGAATCATTTGAAAAACTAAAATTCTTTGAAACAGAAATTGAGAAATTGAGAAACAGAAATTGAGAAATTGTTCCTAAGAAAGGGGGGCCTTGATGTTTGTGTTATAGCAATGAACAGGGTAAGCACTCCTATTCGAAGTAAAACTTTAATGAGAGAACTTTTTCGAACAGTTCAAAGTTTTATTGAAGTGCTATACTATCAGCAAGAGTTTCGGACTGCCTTTAAAGTTTGTCAGTATAATTTGTTTCTTACTGTAGGTACATGGAGATGTCTTTATGTATGCGTGTATATTATGTTATAAACTTATAATTTCAAATTTGCTGGCCAGGATTTGAATTGGTATTTCTATAGAGAAAGATCAAAATAAGTGTGTTTTCTAGTTATTATCTTCCCAGTGTATATATAATACTACTATTCATCGTATAAACAGGTTAGAAAAGTCTCTTCACTGAATATATTAGAAAAGTAATATAAATGATAGTAAGAACTGTATTTTAGCATGTTAGCCTGCCATAGCTTATTTTCTGTTGGACGGATACTATAATAAAGTTCTATATAATTTTTAATTGAGTCTGTTCAGAATTTTGATTTCCCTGAAAGTTGTATTAATTTGCTCTTTCATGAGAAAAACAGAGAAAAAAATCTCTACATAAACAATTTTCCTTTGTTTGAAGGTTCAAGCTCAAGTGCGACATGCAAAACTCAACTTTGACAAACTGAAGACTGATGTCTGTCAAAAAGTCGATCTTTTGGGAGCTAGCAGATGCAACCTTCTTTCTCATGTGTTAACAACATATCAGGTACCGAGAAAAAACCCATGAACCTCCAAAATAAAATTTCCTGTTAATATATTGTTTTTAACAGGTTACTATAGCAATTTTCAAATACAAGAATATGTAACTGATATTGGAGGGGAGATGTAAAATCTGTAAAAGCAGATTGGTGTTTAAGCTAACATTGCCTTGAAATTTTACTCTCCCTTACAGACAACACTTCTTCATTTTTGGGAAAAAACTTCACACACGATGGCAGCTATCCATGAAAGTTTCAAAGGTTATCAGCCATATGAATTCACTATGTTAAAGGTAAGGAATATATCGGTATGTTTGTCTGCCCAGTGATAACAAATAAGAGACCGTATAACCCTGTAGAAAGCACGCATTCATATTTTGTCCATATGTTGTCTGGAAATTTAATCCCTGTCCCATCTTTTCATTTAAATACATGTTTTCTGTCAAATGTACTTCTGGCTAGTAAGATCAAAAACTGCATGTAGAGTGTAGTGATAAAGGACATATTTCAAAGGAAGACAATGTTCAGGGCTACACTTAAGTATGTGTTTAAGTGCTAACTGGGATTGGTTTTGATTGTTCCTGAAGAATCATAAAGTCCAGCAGAATTAGGGATTTATGTTCCCCTCCAAAATTCCACAAATGAATTAATACTATTTTGCCTTTGTATTTGCTTTTCAAAACTCCTATGCTGTAAGAAGACCTTATCAGACTAAGTATAAATACAGGGATGCTCAGTCTCCACACCTGCTCTGAAGTACTCAGACTTTCTACCCCTTAACTGCTCTGGAAATCACTTTTTTTCCTTGACTAGTGGTTATTTGCTGATCTTTCAATACGGAAAATGTGCACTATCTGACTGAAGTCTGAGTTCAGAGTTCAGTCATGTTTCTACGAAATAGGCACTTAGCAGTGTATGTTTTCCTGGTCATGTCTGCCCCTGCATAAGAAGTTGCTTTGCCCGTTGTATATTGAAGTTCAGTGGAGAAAGAGGGAAACAGGAAAAAGTCACTAATTTCCCAGTTATCCACATAGATGTCTTTTTCCAGTAGTTATTTTTTGCAACATAACAACTGTGTCATTGGCTGATCCTATTTGGATATGAGAAAAATAGCCTTTGTCTGAAGAAGGTCTGATGGAAGGGTTACCACTGGGAGGAAAGTAAGGAATGAAGAGCCTGCAGCAAAGCACTCTTTACTTGGAGAGACAGCCCCGTCTGAAAGCAATTAGGAGTCATAGCCTCAATCTGTGAGATGTTTGTGGATATGACATGCAGAAGTGGAAGCTGGGCTGCAGTGTGCTGTATAGCCTGTGGCTACCCCAGAGCTCCTGGAGAACAAGCACCTGAAGGTATAAAGTTTAGTTCACCCCAGGCTACCATATTTGCCCGTACATGACCATGCTATATTTAAAGTTGTTTTCTAGAATGTGTGTTGGAAGGGAGTAGTTTCTGAACTTTGAAGTACGTAAAGAGCTTGTGGAGACTGTTATTCCTACAGCTTGAAACATCACAACAAAACAAACAGCCAAACATGTTTCAAGCTTCAGTCTTTCCTGACCAGAGGACAGAAAGAAAAGGAAGTTCTGGTCTGGGCAGCTTTAAAGACTCATAAACTTTTCCATCTTACCCAGTCTCTGTCCTGCAGGAGAAGTCTGCATTTGCTATGAAGCTAACAGAACTCTGTGCTTCCTTCTCACATCGTCCATACATGGGTTCTAGCCAGAGTGTATCTCCATATTCCAGCAGGAGACGGTTGGGAATAGTTATCTTGACACTGCCAGTAATTGCCTACAGACTCACCAGTTAAACTCTAAATCAGAAAAAAGGTCCTCTTTGTTTCCCCATCATCACTTCCCATTGCAGTGACGGCTGGTTCACAGCCTGGGTTTAGCATGGCCAGAGTCCTGTTGAGGAGCCTGGGAAGCACGCGGTGGGGCTGTTCTGCTCCTAACTTCTTGATGTTTGAAGTTTTCTGAAGAATTTTTTCTCTATGCTTTCAATCAAACTCTTTTCAATCTAATTTGTGCAGACACCCAGCAAAAATACAGGCTATTTATTCTCTCTCATATCTAAAAACATGATCATTTGAACAAGATATATCACGTTTCAAAATGCATAACATTTAGATACCTTGGAAAGAAACTTGTACAGAAAATGCACTGCTTCTGGAGCATGAAGTACCCTAGTGATGGAGAATGAGAAGTACCCTCGTGTTGGAAGATGAGAGAGAGTTTGGAATGCTTGTTATCTTTTGAACTTTCTCCTGTGAAAGATTTTAGTGTAATCTAAATTTGGAATTAAATTGGGAATCTGTGATGGAGAAATGCAATCTATATTGTGTGCACATGTGCAACAAGCACTCCCGGGAACAGAAAGTAATTGTAAAAATGATTGTGGATATTGTAGTATGTTTAGGGTGAAGCCCTAACTTTGTTATGAGAATCATAACCGTTTTTATTGCTGGCCTCCTGCTCTGAAAAGATGTGATTTCCTGTTTGTGCAGTTATATGTATGCTGAGAAATAATGCTAATCAGGGGTTAGTTTTATACTACAGAATTTCATGGAAGTCTGTGCTTGCAGAAAACAGCTGCTTGGGGATAAGACTCTGTTGCTGCCTTTTAGTATCAGTTCTTTATTTCTTTTGGTCTCTTGAGTGTGGGATTATTTTTTTAGTATATCAAAGTTCAGTCTCCTACATGATCTCTTTTGCCTCAATTAGTAGTTTCTGTTTGTTTACATTAAATGGTTGCTGAGAAGATTCAGTTAAAATTTGTTGGTTGCATCAGGTGCGATTCTGTTGCCTGACAGCATGGGTGTCTACTGCTGCTTTAGGTACCTTCAGGTCAGTCTCCAAACCTCCAGAAGGGTGTGGACTCCCTCAAGTCCCATGCCTTCTCTGCTAGACATGAGTGGGGAAAAACAAGAGATGTTTATGGTTAGGAACTGATCCTTACCAGTCATGCCATGTGCTTATGCCAGCGTTTAAGGAGTTGCAACCTACTTCAAGTATTATTTTTTTATAACATATAATAAATGGCTATAGGTGATCTTTGGTAGTGCAGTTTCTAGTGGAGAAACTTCTGGTCAAAAAAGATATCATGTCTGCTGTTTACTTTATGTGTTAAAAACATACAAATGGGATATATAATTGCTTAAAAGATACATAAAATATTTTAATGTGCCCATTTCTACATGTTTAATTGGGAGTTGTCTCTTAGATATAAGACAAGGAAAAATATTCTTTAAAGGGATCTTTTCTAAAATAGTGAATTTGGTGCTTGCAAATCATTTTCCTTTTATGATTCTAGTTCTGTTACTAGCAGCTTAACTTTACTCATCCTTAATTCAGGAGCGGTCCTGCCGAATTAAGCTAAGCTTACATGTATGTAGGGTCAGCATTTTACTTCAAAACAAGAATTTAAGGAAACAGTGTTAATATTTGACTTAGATGTAGATCATATTACTGAAAAATTAGAAGGTGCCATGTACTGGAAAATTACTATTTGTATTTTGTAGTATGGATATATTCATGTACTAGATTTACCTTAGGAAAGAGACTCTTAAATGCCTCTCGGGGTTGTTTCTGGAAAGAAAACATTGTCTTTAAAGATGTTTGCCAAACTCCCTTAATGAAAAGCAGCCCATTTGTTTTCTTTGCTTCAGGGTATATGCTGAGAGTAGTATAATTGTGCTTTTGCAGCTGTATTTCCTAACTGCTAGTTTTATGCTTGATGAAAGATGATTATTAATGTGCTAACAAATCTATGTATCATGATGTAAAAGTATCCATTACTGTAATATTAAAGATGATGAGCTGCTGCTTTGGTAAAACCTTTAAGGTTTCGTTTTCTTGAAATTACTATATATCAAAGGAATTCAAATGCATTTCAGGGGCTACTTTTCATGAATGATACCTCTTTCTAATTTCTGTCACTGTTTATTTGTCTTTGGTACTTCATGAATATTTAGTCATATTGTTTACATTTCAATACTCTAATACTAAACTTCCTGAAGAGTTCACATGAGCCTAGAAACAGTAATAGCCCTGGTGAGGGAGTCAAAAGGCCTAAATCTCAATGCATCCATTTATTTGTGTGCAAAGTGGAAGACTGCTGCTTCTGCTGCTTATGTGGTTTGGAGAGCCCTGCCCTAACAGCTACTTCAGTACTGCTGCCTTCTGCTGACGCTTGCTGTAGACCTTTCTCATTTCCATTTGTTGCATTGTGACTTTATTCCCTAGGCAGAACTGCATATAATTTTACATCTCTGTTCTTTTCTTTTTCTTGTCTATTTTTTTCATAAATCTCCCTTAGGAAATACTGAAGCTACCTGATTGTCCTCCTCCCTTTCAGCCCTCTCCCAAAACGAAGCAGATCCAAGCTTTTGTCTCTTCAGTGGTGTTATGCTTCTCTGGATGTTGTTATGATGTCCTGGGATGTATCTCTGGCTCCTGGGGCTGCCCTTAACTATGTTACTTTGATTCCTTCTCAGTAAAGAGGAAGAACATGAGTTGTCCAAGGCACTTGGGAGGAACTGTGGGCAAGCTGAATGCATTGTCAGCACTCTGGTGACATAACTACAGAGGACAGGTTTTGTGTGCAGTCCAGATTGTCTTGGCCTGTCTTGAAAGAAGCTATAAAGTAGGTGAAGGAATTTCACGAGTAGCAGTCAGCTTAGGAACAGTGCCTGAACTGGAACCAGAGCCACCTCCGTGGTGGAGGAACATCACAGTTAGCTGGCAGGGATACTCAGTCTGAGTGATGGTAGCAAGCAAAACGTCACTGAGTGACTTTTGGTTGCAGAGTCAGGATAGGCACAAGGAATGACTGTGAACTTGCTTCACTAGTTTGTACGGTCTTATCCTGATTTTTATAGTAAAAAAAAAAAAGACATAAGCTAAGAAGAAATGTTTTTAGACTTGAGACCTTCGGTCACATACTTGTGTGGCCTACAACGAAGTCCGTGTGAATTCTTGCTAGCATCCAGACACGTGCTGTGAAGTTGCACGTTTGTCTGTTTAGAGCCAATGAAATCAGTGATGTTTCACACACCAAACTGAATGAAGTGTGCTTGCTGTTGTCTGAATTCAGTCTGTATCTCACAACCTTGTTTAATCTTTTTATTTCCTAGATGATGGGAGTTCTTCCTTTCTTCAGATGTAACCTGAAACAACAGAATGTCACAGTGTCATTTCTATGCATGTTGACAATAGTGATCACATTACTGTGGCTTTGTGTTTAGAAAACAGTTGAGAATAGCTTTTTAACACTTGTTTTATTTCATACCCATTGTCTAGATGTTTTTTTATCCTTTTAAAAAGATACCTCATTTCATAGTACACACTGGGATGCAGAGTGAAGGAGGCAGGGAAGAGAATAGTAATTTAATTATTTGCTGTTAGAATTGGAGGAAATATTGCCTAAATGTCAAAATAATTAGGTAAATTGAATTATTGTTTTAATGTACATCTGCTAATTTTCAACAATTTTTGTCATAATCTCTATTTAAACTGAAGCTATATTTCAGACCTATATTTATTTTTCTAATACAGGAAATAGTAACTCCCATTATTATCGTGCTGTTTCCTTCCCGAGGTACTCATGAACTCCATTTCTATATGCTGTTTCCGTGGGTTGATCACAGTCCTTTAAAAATGGATTTCCTGAAACACTCTTTAACAGTGAAGGAAGCATCGTAATATAGTTTCTTGAAGAAGGATGCTGATTTCTCTGTATTTTTCTTGAAGATGCAGAAGGTTTTACTTCTGATAATTCTCTAAGTTGCATAAATTCTCTAACTTCTACAAGTTAGGCTGTAGTTAACGTAGCTGTTTGTTGTTTGAAACCATTACATCCTTCTTGGGGCAGGCTCAGTGCTGCTATGCTTAGCCGCAGAGCACCACACACTCTTGCAGCATCACCTCCTGAGTGCAGTGCATGGTGAGCTCTACAGCGGAGGTGTCTGAGATGGGTCAAGTGCCAGAAGCACTGCTGTCTTTCTCTGCACTGCAATTTTGTGCATATGTTTCTGAACTTTAACCCAGGTCCTCTCGGAATCAATGGATTAATCCCCACCAGTTTTAGTAGAACACAGTGCAATCTAGTCAACGGCTGGTACAAACACAGCTGAAGGGTAACATTCATTCATAGGTGATCTAGCTGGGGTGGCTTGTGTCCATTATTCAGAATCCAAGAAGTACACTTAGCAGTGGTTCTGGTTAGCACTGTTACAGTGTTGAAGAAAAAAAAAAAAGGTGGCAACCATAGATAAGGTACATTTCCTTAAGGCTTCTAGTTATTGTTGTTGCCTTTGTGATCCCTCATCTTCTGACGCATGATGTCTGCAGTGCTCTAGGTGCTTATGACAAATTAATCTGTGGCACTACACAGAGGCATTAACTTACTGGGAGGAAAAAAAAATAAATCCAACTGCAGTATATGACAAGTCCATTAGTTTGGTTTCTAAAACACAGAAGTATACATCTCCACACAAGTACTAACAGAAACAGAAACTGGAATGCCCCTTCTGGTGACTAATGCATTCTGGTTAACAGGGCAGTGCATACAAGAGCTACAACATGTGTGGGAATATTTTTCTCACAGCAGGTGAGCTGGGGACTCTAACCTTTATTCAGTAGGTGAGACAGACTTAGCAAACACGTTAAATAACCTTCAGTTATTTAAGTTTTCTTACAGCAACCCTAATTAATGCATAACATTAATTATGGGGAAAACTAGTAGTATATTAATACTTCATTAATCTCAAACAGTCAGTACACAATGCTTTTATGTGTTGCCTTGTTCACTTGCCCAACTTTGGGTTATAAAAGTGCAGACCATGAAACTGCTCATTGTTATCTTACAGCCTGGTCTTTCACATTCATTGCAAAGGGTTAGCAGGCTGTGGAAATATCACACCTGGCCTCTATCAAATGATCCAAGATTTTAACCCCTGCTTTTGGATTGAGGATATGAGCAGTACCTTCCTAGTGGCACTGCAGCTGCTAAGGTTCTGTGAAGAGTCGGGTCAGGAAAAAAAAGAGAGTGAAGAAATAAAGACGCAGTACAAGTAAAAGATAGGTTTAAAGACTGCATCTATTCATTCTGTTTGAGTCAGATATGCTTTTAATACTAGACTAATTTATGTAGGCTTTATAGTCTGATTTGGCCTTACATGACACATTTTTGCTTCCCTGAATCCTTTTTTTCTTCTCTCTTTTCATTTATAATGATTATGATCTAGAGCTTGCAAGATCCTGTGAATAAACTAACAGAAAGAGCAGAAAAGGAGGACCTGCAGATTGAGAGCACCAAATCAGCAGAAGATCAGCAGAGTCAGTAAGTCACATGTCCTGTATCTCAAAATAATAAGTAATTTTATCTATAATCTACTTTCTCATTGCTAAAGTCACCAAACATTTAAAACTAAAAATGTAGACACAGGTAGTCTGACCACACTAGCAAACAGTAGGCTTAATACAAGCATTACTGAAATGATGTACTGTGTGTATGAAAATTACTAAACTTTATGGTGAGTTTAAGAGCTTGAAAAGGACCCATTTAACCTTTATATGTTACTCATTTGTTTTAGCCATCTCTTTATTTTTCTGCTTTTGCTTCAAATTTTCTTTAGTAAAAGAAGTGGTAAACAGCATCACATGGGAGAAGATATATCAGCATTGTATTTCTCCCTTCAGCAGCGTCTCCTTACACCTGGGAATAGGATATGGATTCCTGATCGCTTTGAGCAGCGATTAGTTTTTGTAATGTATACAGCATTGGTTAGTAATCCAGTGAAGCAGGAGGTACTTAGTAAAAAGTACATCTAAGTGAACTGATGCTATCAAGGTTTGGGTTACCTGTAGCTCTGAGGTGAGAGAGAATTATGAATGGGCTGCTATAGAGAGAGAAGAACAGGAGAATGAGATGTGATCGCTCCCCTATGGGACCATCAGGATTCAGTTGCGACGAGATGCTACGTTTATACAATCCTCCTGCCACCTGTTGTTTTGACTATCCATGGTTAAGTGAAGCACCCAGCTAAGGATCAGTTGTCAAAAAGCAGAGAACAGCTTGGCTGATAATTAGTGTATTTTGCTTGGCTATTTATAGTAACAGTTCTTGAAAGAGTTTAGTTTTTCAGGTTTTTTTTGCTTGCTTAGATTCGCATCCACTGACCAAAACCAGTTTATAAATTGGTCAGGTTTGGAGCTAAGCAGATGAGAAATGACTTGGCCAAGTACCATTTGGCAGGTGGCTGTTTTCACAGCAGTTCCTTGAGTCTGATGCCTCTCACGTGACAATAATAGAGAATTTCAGAAACAATTGTTTTCTTCAATGTTGAAAATAAAATTCTAGAATAAATGCATGATTTATGCAAAATCTATGCATTGGCATCTACCAGCAAATGCATCAGATCCATGTAATGGTTTCACTGTTTTTTTACTTATCGATTATCTTTTTCCTTTCATTAAACTGGGGAAAATAACATTTCTTTACAATTTTGGTGTATCCATCAAACCATAAACATGCATCTAAGATTCTAGAAGAATGATGCAAAGTAAAATAAAGCTTTTCAAATCTTCACAATCTTTCCATTCACGCTAAACATTCATTATACTAGAATTTGGCCTGACTAACTTGTCTTTGTGTAAGAATTTCTTGTAAACCTTTTTTTTGTTTTTGTTTGTTTTTCTTTTATTTTATTTTCTTTATCGCAAGAGCTTTTTCATCAACACCGCTGATTTGGTTCTTTAGAAACCTGCTGTCATGGGACAAAACTCACCTGATAGTTGTTTTTATTTGTCACTGTTACAAAGTTAAAAAGAGGGGTGCAAATTGTTTTTCTGTGGACCAGTTATACCTCCTTAGTGGTATTTATGAGAGCATATTCTGCTTTTCCAGATTTGGTCTATGCTTTTCATTACAGATAGGTAGGTAGGTGGTAGGTTTTGACAGTTGGTCTTCAATATTATTTTGGTTTTCAACAGACTTCTGCCAATGAAGCAATAAAATTTAACAACAAACCAGCATATACAGCAAATGCAGGAATCCATATGAATTAGTGTCTATTTGTTGTCGATATGATTGTATAATGATGTGAGCAAAAAGAGAAAAATATATGATAGCATTAGAATTGTTTTCTCAGTTTTTTTTCTTACTCTTTCAAATTAAGGTTGATTTCATTAGATGAGGAGAGCCATACCAAGGAATCAGACTATTCAGGTATTCTATTTCATGTGTTCATAACTTCCTAAATGCTGTAATTTATGTTGTTTTCATTTCTGTTATTTAATATACATTCAGCTTCAACAAGCAAATCCATATAAATGCATAAAACTTAAGGCCAGGAAGATCTGTTAAACATAATACCTTATATATTGTATCCTAATGCATTTCATTCAATTACTCTCAGACAGGTCAAATCGTTTGTCTTCCAAAGAGTAATTCTTACACTGGGCATGTCCTCAAGGAAGAGATTTTCTGATTAGTAGATGTCAAGACAAGGAAAGTATGCCACTTACCTTGCTAGTTTATCCCAGTGATTAAATATCCACTCTGTTAAAAACTTGTTAAATTCGGTGGAACTTCTGGCTAAGTTAGGCAAAGTCCTATTCAGCTGCTGGCAATGACCTGGTGGGTGGTTATTACCCAGTGACGCAGCCAGGCTCCAATTGGAGGTGCACAGTGAAAGAAGGGGAGACAGTGGACACAAGTGACAAGAAGGAAATTCTGGTCAGATACTCAGAAAAAAGCTTCACGTTGAGCGTGGCAAAGCGTTTGCAACAAGTTCCCGCAGAAGCTGTCAAATCTTCATCCCTGCAGATGTTCAAGACTTGACCCATCCCAGGGAAACCTGATCCAGCTTTATAGCTGGCTGTACTCTAACAAGGGGCTTGGACAAAATGACTCCCAGACATTCTTCCAGCCTAAATTATGCCATGGCTTTATAGTATATTTTATCTAATAAATTAACAGAGAACCTTTCAACATGGAGTATTTCATCCTCCATAAAGGTGCTTAAAAAGTACTCAAAACTCTCCTCAAATCTTCCTCTTGATAGGCTAACCATATTAATGTCTTTAAGACATCTTCTCTAGACCTTTAGTTTTGAAGCTTTTGTTTCCATTCCACTTTCCAACATTCCTTTTAAAATTTGAAAAATACTACTGTACAAGACATTCCTGATGTTGGTCTCATCAATAGTGTTTCTAGAAAGTAAGATCACATTCCTTTTTCCAACTCATCACCTTCCTTTTTGTATTTCCAGGAATATTTCATTTTTCAGTAACATCATATTAGAAGCTCATATTTGATTTTGTCGTTGTTTATAAAAACTCAGGTCGTTTCGGTCACAGATTTCCATGACTCATTCTTCCATTCTGGAGCACAGCTAGTATTCCTTATTCCTCGAGATATAACTTAAGGCTTAGTGGTATTAAATTCTCCCAGCTTGACTGTAGAAACTCAATGACTGGCCTGAATGACTACCTCTAACAGTCTGTTATAGTTGTTTGTACGTTTTATTCAAGAGGGATTCTGTGTTTACTTCCAGATGACTGTTAAAGCAATTGAAAAGCAATGGAAATAACACTAAACCTTGCAGATCTAAACTAGAAACACTTCTACTTTGCAGTTGTTTCTGCTAACAACTTTTTTTGACATCTGTTAGTTGTCATGTTCCTAATCCATTCAATATGTTCCCTATAGTTATTATGCAGTGCTAACTTTTTAGCTGGAAGACTATGCAGTGCAAAGTCAACTTGTTTCTAAACAAATATCTTTACAAAAATAAGCTCACAGTTTCATCAAAGAACGGAATTAGTCATTTTGTGTTTTTTTTTTTTTAAACTAGGAATGCTTTCCATAAAAATACCTTTTATTATAGGAGCATTTATTATGCTCCTATTCTTTTATCGAATCAGTTAATGTTCTGCCTTGGAGTAATGATGAGCTATGAGCACCTAGTTACCTACAGTTATTTGAATCACCCTGTTAATTACTGTTGTTGTTTGTTTTTTTTAATAGTGGCACTGTATTAGGACTTTTTTGGTGTTCTGAAGTTTCACCCATTTTGCAAGTAATCAGTCAGATCAAATATCTGTTTTACCAGATATTTTAGCATTTCTGGATGCAAAATCTGACTTCTAAAATATTTTATTAGCAGATGTTTTCTAGAACCTTTCTCAATTATTTACAGACTGTAATAGATTTCAGCGTCATCCATAATGTAAATACCTTGTTCTGTCTCCTTCTGCGTCACCTTTAAAAGGAATTGAAATATTTTGTAATACCTCTACTAAATTTTTCCATTTCCCTATAGTAGTGAGTCTAAGTTGTTTTTTTTTATTGATGTACTCTGTACATCCTAAAATAACAGACATAGCACTGCTAGTGATGGAGCTGTTTCTTCATAGCATTCCTCATAAACTGCTCCTATTTCATAACTTCCAATTTGTATCATTTGCTCTGCATTTGCCTTTAATGTGCTATGGCTGTGTTTAAGATCGGCTCCATCATATATGCCATTCAACTGATGTATGGTCAAGAAAGGCAATTTAAGGAACGATGAGGTCCTGGGCACTTTTGTGCTCTCTCCTGCCCTGTGCAAGTACAAGCTTCTGAAAAAAAAATAAAATAAAATAAATCTCTGCTTCTGCAGAAAAGCAGAGACCTGTCTGATTCTTGCAGTTGCCTCAGCTGGGTGCACCTAGCCTGGAGATGGGCTTGTGTGGCAGGTGGTAATTCAAAGGAAGATCAGAAATTTGACTTCCTTTAAAATGCTTATATTTAGGTTGGGTCTTACATCAGTTGCGATGAGGTTAATTTTAAACATGAATACCAACAACTGTTGCATGTTGAACTTACAGTGACATTGTTTATGAACATATATTCTTGTGCCAAGTGCAATTTGACATGTTTATGGATCTTGATTACAGCTGCCGATGGCAAGGATGCCCTATCCAAGTTACAAGGAAATTGTAATCACAAGCAGAACTCAGGTGAAGTGTCTTAAGAAAACTACTTCTAAATATATATAATTGCCAGTGTACTGCAGGTGGTCTTTTGTTACTTTCTAATTTTTTTTTATTTCCTGCTCGTAGGTGCCATAGATGACTTATTAGACCTACAACCTGAAGAAAATGGTATGAAACATTTGCGTATATCTCTTTCATTTGCCTTTCCATTGTAGGTTTCAAGTATAATTTTAATCCTAGATGTTAATTGTTTTCCTAATCTAAAGGGTTCATATGTTTCTGAATGAAATTGTTCAGTTACGGTTTTTAAACAGTGTTAAAAGAAGCTCAACTTCATAAACCTACAGAGGCACTAAAGCTGATGTTAGAATATAAAGTATACCTTACTGGTATGCAAGGGATGATTCAAGGTTATATTGCATTTTCCCCATTAAAGTAAGTTCCACTGTAAACCTACCTTTCCTATAACTTTTCAAAATCTTTTCTTTTTAGTTCTCTTGTTGTACCCCAACCCTTCACTTGGCAATACTTTGTAACCACAAGATTTTATATCAGAAATGGACATATAAGAAACAAATTATTAAATCTTCTTAGAAAACATGTAAGAACAGGTAACATTTTCAGCCACGTAGTTAATTAAATCTGCTGTGCTTTTCTCAAATACCCATGCAAAAGCAGTCTTTAATTCCGGGCTCTACTCCTATTGTTAAACTTCTGTTAGATTAGTGACAGCTCAAGGGGATGTGCTGCACCAAAGGGGCTGTTTTACCATGTAACATATGAAACATCTAGACAAAAAAATTGTATCGAGTTCTCACATGGAGTAAGGATATTGCTCATAGTTTCTTTATTTGCTCTTCACTTCCTTCATCTCAGAAGAATGAGCAAAAGCAATCATAAGAACAACAAAAAGAAAAACCTGTGGCAAGGCAAAAAAACAAGCAAAGAAAAAATCCCTCCATGTGGTTTAGTCAGTCAACCTGAGAGTGTTATTTGGAGTATTTAAGGCACTGCCTTCATGTTGGGTAAGGAACAGTGGATTTGCGAGCACTTTGACTTGGGATTTGCCACAAGCAGTCTCTTGCACTGTGGGGAAATTACGTCTTCACTCTCGAAGGCAGAAACAGGGAAAGTTTCCTCGGCTACCTGTGCAGATAGCAGTCCTAATCTGTGAACAGATAAGGTAGTGATTTCTTCTTTTCTGTGGTTAATAACAAAAAGGTCAGTGTGTGGCCTTTTTCCTCCTGGTTTTCCCCTTAATCATTTGCATTCCTTCTTGGACCTTCTTAGAGCAGATACAGATAATGCATACAATTACTGGTCATACAAGTTTAGCCTTGTCAGTTAGAAGTGTTTTCTTTTTTTTCTTTTTTTTTTTTTTAAGTGAAATAGCTACGTCAATATGAAAGCAGTTGTGGGACAGCTACATCAGATAAAGATGCTTATGTTAATGTTATGATATCAGCTGTCTACCCTAATTTCACACAATAGCTAGCTTTAGGCTAGTGAATACTGTATTATTTTAATTGCTCCTAAACACACTTTTTTTTTTGTTTCAGAAGGTAGTAGTCTTTATCCTGTATTTCAGACCATGTATCATTGTAAATATTTTTCATTTCTCTTCCTATGAATATTTTCAAATACTAGCAAAATGAGGCATCTTTGCAAAGGAGTGTGAGGACTGTTAGAGGCTTGTTCAAATAAACACAAAATAGAATATAGTGACATTGGTTTTTTCAGTGTTTTACTGGAAGTTTTTGGTTTTTTCGTGGACATTTATAAGATAAGGGGCAGCATGTGAAGGCAAAGAAGGGATCTTGACTGTGAAAATGGGCAATGAAAACAGAGAAACAGGAAAAGAAATAATAGAAGTTTTATGGGTGAGGTGAAAAAGTCCATATCATTCTAGTAATCTAGCAGATACCACATGAGTAATGTCTTGATAAGCAAGACTGGTTTCAAGATAACTTTTATTGCAAACAAGTCAAGCTTACTGCTGTTTACTTGGGGTAGTCTCAACATAAGCATCACCCTGTCCTCCCCTACTCCATGTGCATTTTCTCCCCAGGAGAACCAGAAAGACTGCTGAGACATGAAGTGTGTCACTCTTTTCTGGTGGTCACGTGGAGTACAGCAAGATCTAAGCACTCTTCAGATGTAAATCTATATGTTTTGCTTTCTCCCACAGTAATAATGGGACTACTGCAATGGGATAGCCAGATGAAGCACGGTTTTGCTCTGAGCCGTGTTGCTGCAGAACTTCTGTTCCATTATAGTAAACGTAATTTGTGGTTAGGCACACTATTGGTGGTATGTTTCAACAGATCTGTTACTGAGGATGCTCACGTATGAATCTCCCTCCAAGTTCATGAAGGGGCCTAGTGAAAGCAGTTTTGAGATGGTGCTGTCCAGTAGAAATCACAGGTCTTACATGTCTTAGAAATAGTAATTGTCTTTTCCGTATGGAAGGACACACCCTTCTTCCTCACATGATGGAGTAGCTACAGGCTTGGGAGAATTATAGGTGCTGGGAGAACATTCACATTCATTGCTATTTATCTGAAGTTTGGAAAGTGCCTGAAAGTTCATGAGAACAAGTTGTTTTATGTGGTTTTAGTTATAGTCTAGTGGGAATATTAGAAGAATTGATTTGTTTGTAAAGTTTCTGTTTCTATTTTTTTGGTCCTGTCAGGGAATATAAAATGTAAATTAGAAAGGAGCTGAACCTCAGTGTTAACTTCAGCAATTTAAAAAATCCTTGTAATATGTGTTGGCTTATTTGTTTCTTAGTATGTAGGTGTGTATGTTGACTCATCAGCCTATTTTTAAAACAGTTTTGTACTTTTTTTCTCCTATGACTCAAATTCAGCCATTTCATTACAAATGATTACAGCTTTTATAAGGGAACTTTCCTGAGAAGGTAGTTGTGTTTAAATCAAATGACCTGTTGCTCTGATGGCAGCCACTTTGCTGCTGTCCATCCTTTATCCCAACCCAGAAGGGTTAAAACATCTTTGCAAGCTGTATGCAGCTTGGAGAGCTCAGCTGACCTACCAGAACTTTGGAAAACTGAAGTTGTTTCTGCGCCTTACCACAAGTTTGAAATGAGTGTAATTAAGATAAACTGATCTGGGTTTTAGTAACATAGCATTATCAGCGTTGTTAACCACCATTTTTGTCCTCCACATACTCCCACAATGGAGCTCTAAATGTTTCCAAGTAAAATAACGCTTGGGATTCCTTGATAGTTCTTTCACTCTCCAAACATTTTGTAAGCTAGAGAAAAGGATTGTAATCCT